>NC_089786.1:52307194-52347194 GCF_040412425.1 Macrobrachium rosenbergii | reverse complement strand
TTTCTGAGAGATAAGACGTTTGGTCGAAGTATTATTGCTTTGCGAGAAATTTCATTGACCTTTTTGCGTATGTGTGTATGTATGTATGTATGTATGTATGTATGTATCTATGTATGTACGTAAGGTATGTATCTGTGTATCTATATATGTATGTATTTATGTATGTACGTGTGTTTGTAAAAATATATAATTACGTATGTATTTTTATATGTATATATGTATCTATGTATCTATGTAAGGTTGTAAGGTATGTATCTGTGTACTTTGTATGTATTTATGTATGTATGTATGTGTGTTTGTATAAATATATAATTATGTATTTTTATATGTATGTATGTATGTATGTATCTATGTGTGTATTTATGTATGTATGTATGTGTTTGTATGTAAATATATAATTATGTATGTATGTGTCTATGTATGTATGTACGTATCTATGTATGTATTATACTTTTGTTCTTCTTCGATATTTTCAAGCACTGTTCAAAGACATAGTTAACTATATGTGGTTTTTTCTTCTTAAATTCCACCTATGGTATATGGATAAAATAAATACAAAATTGTATTGTATTATCATAGGTCGTGTCTTCACAAATGAAGCGAAATCATCTATTTTTTGACTAAAGATAACTTTTATTTATGTCGTGATAAGTCTAATTATGCTGAAGACTTATATATATATATATATATATATATATATATATATATATATATATATATATATATATATATATATATATATATATATGTGTGTGTGTGTGTGTGTGTGTGTGTGTAATATTTTCAACATATCTGAGAAAAATAATGATTTGAACATAGCTCTGAAAAAATAATGCTTTGAACATAGCTATGCAAATAATGTCCTGGACATAGCTATGAAAATAATGTTTAGAAACTTTGCTGTGAAAGATGATGTTTTGAACACAGCTGTGAAAAATAATGTTTTGAACATACTTGTGAGAAATTAGGCTTGGAACATGGCCGTGAAAAATAGTGTTTTGAACATAGTTTCAGAAATAATGTATTGAACATAGCTATGAAAAATAATGTTTTGAACATAGCTTCGAAAATAATGTTTTGAACATAGGTATGAAAGTAATATTTTGAACAAAGCTATGAATATGCTTTGAACATAGCAATAAAAATAATGTTTAGAACACAGCCATGAAAAACAATGTTTTGAAAGTGGATGTGAAAATAACGTTTTGAACATAGCCATGAAAAACAATGTTTTGAAAGTGGATGTGAAAATAACGTTTTGAACATAGCCATAAAAAACAATGTTTTGAAAGTGGATGTGAAAATAATGTTTTCATCATAGCTATGCAAACAGTGTCCTGAACATAGCTATGCAAAATAATGCTGTGAGCATAGGTATTAAAAATAATGCTTTGAACATAGGTATGAAACTAACGTCCTAAACATTCACCCTATCTATACACGTACCGAACAAACACTTCCACGAACATACACCGTAATTTTATACACAACACCTGCTTACATAAACCCCAGGACACTCGCCTGATACACCTGGCGACCTCTAAACCAAATTTAGATTTAACCAAAAGATTAAAACCCCATAAAAATTATTAAAAGTATGGAATTTACAACCTGAGGCGAATATTGAATAACGCATTTGGTGATACGTATAGCTCTGAAGGTCAGCTCTCTGACGGACAAGTCAATAAAGGTTACAAACAACGAGAGAGAGAGAGAGAGAGAGAGAGAGAGAGAGAGAGAGAGAGAGATGTGAAAACTTTATAGAGTTGATTAAAAGGAGTAATAGTATATTAGAGAAGTTTGTAGAATTATTTCTGGGAGAGAGAGAGAGAGAGAGAGAGAGAGAGAGAGAGAGAGAGAGAGAGAGAGAGAGGGAAAACTTCATAGAGACGATTAAAAGAAGGGTAATATTATATGAGAAAAGTTTATAGAATTATTTGAGAGAGAGAGAGAGAGAGAGAGAGAGAGAACCTCACAGAAACGATTAAAAGAAGGGTAATATTATATGAGAAAAGTTTATAGAGTTATTTGAGAGAGAGAGAGAGAGAGAGAGAGAGAGAGAGAGAGAGAGAGAGAGAGAGAGAGAGAGAGAGAGAGAGAGTGAGAGAGAGAGAGAGAGAGAGTAATATGTAAAAAGTTGATAGATTTTCTTTGGAGGAAAAGAGAATTTTGTCTGCTTAAACAATATATAAACTTGAGAGAGAGAGAGAGAGAGATTGGTGGATACCTTACGAAGATTAAGAGAAAGAGTGATATATGCAGAAAGTTTATATAAAACTTTTTGAGAGAGAGAGAGAGAGAGAGAGAGAGAGAGAGAGAGAGAGAGAGAGAGAGAGAGAGAGAGAGAGAGAGAATTGTCTTCATATTGACATTCCTGTAGAAAATACATGTTTAATTAATAATTTCCTGTCTATCAGTTCACCCACAGCCTGACTGTTCTTTGAATCAACTTGCTAGAAATATGTCACTAGTTTTTGCAACTTCTCACGACTGTCACAGATCTCAGATCTTGCGTAATCACCTTGATTACCTTATTTGTATTTATTTGTATTTATAATCTTATATCACTGCACAGGGTCAAGACATAATAATAATAATAATAATAATAATAATAATAATAATAATAATAATAATAATAATAATAATATTTTGAGAGTAATTCTGCACTAAATAGAAATTAATAGTGGTCGTTGGCAACCGTTCATTATTGCCACATATCGCTTTCTAACCGCAAATTATCGACAGCAAAAGGGATTGGAAAAGGTAGAATTCTCTCTCTCTCTCTCTCTCTCTCTCTCTCTCTCTCTCTCTCTCTCTCTCTCTCTCTCTCTCAGTGATATCTTTGGAAGGAAAGTAATTCGTCAATATCATTTTCGCAGAATACGGTATATGATTACAAAGTTGGTATGACCTTGCTATAAAAAAGGTCAGGTTGCCTTGTGGCCTTCCCGGAGTCGAGCTGTTTTCAAGGCCAGAATTATGAAACGGGACGAGAAACGGAGTGACTTCTTTAGAGTATGTATATATATACATATGTATATATAATATGTATTATATTATATATATACATATATGCATACATTTATATATATACATATAGACATACTGTATATATATTTATATGTATAAATATATGTGTATATGTAAAAAAATTTACTTTAGCTGTTATTTTATTTACAAAAATGAAAAAACAATAACAAAATTGTTATATTGTTAATTTATTTTGAAGGAATTAGCCAGCGATTAATCCGAGAAAAAAAACTTAACTTAAATCTAACTTGTCGAGTGATTTAACTTAAACTAACTTAACCTAACCTTTCAGAAACCCTGCCCTTACTTAGCTAAGCTAAGTGCCGGCAGTGCACCTCACGCGCGGTGCACTGTAGGCATTACTTAAGGTTCTTTGCAGCGTGCCTTCGATGCCCCCTAGCTGCTTCAACCCCTTTCATTCCTTTTACTGTACCCCCGTTCATATTCTCTTTCTTCCACCTTACTTTCCTTAACCCTCTCCTAACAGTTGATTCATAGTGCAACTGCTTTGAGGTTTTCCTCCTGTTACACCTTTCAGACCTCTTACTGTCAGTTTCCGTTTCAGCGCTGAATGACCTCATAGATCTCAGCGCTTGACCTTCGGCCTAAATCAGTGGTTCTTAACCTGGGGGGCGCGCCAGCAATTTCCAGGGGAGGCTTGAGCCCAAGGGAGAAATTTAAAAACCTCTAATTATATTCGTTATTCTCTTAACAAGAGAGGAACTTATATTCAGAAGTTTATGAAAAAATGCAAAAGTATCATAACCTTATAACATGAGTTCCCTATAGTCTACTACTCTGGTTAGACTTATTGGGCTTACCATGTTTTGTAATTATTTACCTCCCTCCCTCCCTATCCCTCGAAACCCCTTCCCTTTCTCCTTTTTTTAATTTTCCTTGAAATCTCGGAGGGAATTTTACTCAAAGATGCAAGGGGGGCCGCCGTGGAGGGAAGGACCACCTCTAAGAGGGGGGCGTGGTAATAAAAAAGGTTGGGAACCACTGGCCTAAACTGTATATTCAATCCTATTCTCCCACTCTTCAGCGATCACAGTGTCGCCGCTAATTGACGTGGGTCATTGAAGAATTCCTTGGCTGACGTTAGATGTCACGACACCGCGTCATTGATTATCGGCAGTCCTGAAGAAGGAGGAGGAGAAGGAGTACTTCCTGAGGTCCTTGAGAATTCCTCGAGGGCTTCCTGAGGTCCTCCAGGATGTCATTGGTGGAAAGGGAGGGTGAGAGAGAGAGGGAGGAAAAATAATGTTGGTTTTCGCGTCAGATGAAAGGTTGTCCAGGGAAAGGACTTGGGGTATATAGAAAAAATAAATGAAAATATTCAGTTTTTTTTTTTTTTGCTTAAGGTTTAGATCTTGTGATAGAGAGTTAATGTTTTATTTTTCTGGTAATGTTTGATCAGAAGAGGAAAGGTAATGTTGATAAAAAGCGCCAAGAAGAAGGAAAAAAAGAAGAAGAAAGATAACTAGAGAATTAAGTTTGCCGAGAAGAGGAATGATTAATAATTAGAAAAAAGTGAAAATTATAAATATTTATAGGAATTAGGAATTAGGAAAGAGAAAGAATATAGATAAAATTTAGGCGTAAGAGGAATTGAGACGTAGCAGATGAAGAAGTCATAACGAAACTACGAAAACTAAAACTAAAAATAAAAAAAACAGGCTCTTGGAGTTTGTTGTAGAAGTACGAACGCGCGAAAGTAAAAAATGTAAAAAAATAATAATAAAAGTACCCTAGTTTTAGGGGAATGACAGAACCCTCACGTAAAGGTGAACTTGAAGAAGATTTATTATTATTATTATTATTATTATTATTATTATTATTATTATTATTATTATTATTATTATTATTATTATTATTATTGCTAAAAAAATTCAGTCTCGTGAAAAAGTTTTTTGTCATAAAAATCCACAATTAAATAGTAATTACCGATTTATATTTTAAACATTATTATTATTATTATTATTATTATTATTATTATTATTATTATTATTATTATTAGACAACTACTGCAATCTCCTTGTCTCTCAACGCTGGCCCAAAAGCAGTCTGTTAGCGAACGATACGAGAAATTAGAAGCCAGACATTGTTAGAGAAGACAAACAGCCGTGAGCAAAGCAACGCACGAAAGCAAGCAAGCACTGCCTACAGTGCGCCTTAGAAGAAGAAGACGCCCTTGCAACGCCCCTACCCCCGCCCCCCTTTTCGCATTCCCCAAATCTCGCGAACGCCAGATCTGACAACAAGATAACATGTCGTACAAAAATCTCTTGACTTACGACCCGAGATATATTGATAGAAGGCTTTATACCGAAGGCGGCTTTTGGAGGGAATATACGACAGCCTTCGAAAAATATTCGCGACGTAAATAAAAAGAGAAAAACCTCGAGATATATCGATAAAGGGAAGAGGTTGCGGGAGGGATAGGTTGGAAAGGAAAAAAAAAAGTCGTAATTCTGATAAAATCTGTTTGTGGGGTCGGTCCATAAAACTTGGTTGCTTATGGTGGGGGGGGCGGGGGTTGAGGGGGTGTGGGAGGGGTGGTGTGGGTGTGGGAGGGGTGATGGATGATATGTGGGTTCGTTGTGGGTTGTGGGAAGGCTGGGTGGCAGAACTGGGAGGTCAGCGCGGTCATTAATCAGGTCAAAATGTCACGTGATTGAGGGAAGGAGGTTGGTAGTCCTTGGTCCATATATTACGGAGGCCGATGGCGCTGGAAATCATTCTATATATACATATAAATCTACAAACACCTACATATATATATATGTATATATACATATATATATATATATATATATATATATATATATATATATATATATATATATATATATATGTGGATGTATATGTAATTATGTATACATACCCAATGATTTCCAGCGCCGTCGGCCTCCATATTTGAAAAGAACCAAAGCGCATCTCCGGACACTTTGAGTGAAGTGAAGCCTTTCGCTGTTCATTTGAACGGAAAAAAAAAAAAAAAAAAAAAAAAAACGAAACTGTACAACAAAGGAAGGCTGCGTCATTACAGCGATAAGGCACGAAGAGAGGACTTCGCTTTAGTCACCGGAGAAAGAGAGAGAGAGAGAGAGAGAGAGAGAGAGAGAGAGAGAGAGAGAGAGAGAGAGCTTCATTCCAATTATTTTAGTTTTACTTATCTATATGTCTATCGTTATTATATATATATATATATATATATATATATATATATATATATATATATATATATATATATATATAGAGAGAGAGAGAGAGAGAGAGAGAGAGAGAGAGAGAGAGAGAGAGAGAGAGAAAGTTATGGTCATCCATCTTTTCGAATGAATACCCTGAAACCTTCAAGACGCCAAATACCTCTCTCTCTCTCTCTCTCTCTCTCTCTCTCTCTCTCTCTCTCTCTCTCTCTCTAATATATATATACACTTAACTAAAACAACTGAAAGAATCTCTCTCTCTCTCTCTCTCTCTCTCTCTCTCTCTCTCTCTCTCTCTCTCTCTCGCCCAGAGCAATATTCACACCGAAGATGAATTCTGTCGGCAAAGTGTCTACTTCTTCTTCTTCTTCTTCTTCTTCTTACTCTTTCCTGTCGACCTTTCTCGGCTGTCGAAGAGGCTAAAGTAATATTCACCTTGCTATGGAAGTGTTGTTGCTATTGTTGTTGTGTTTTGTTGTTTCAAGTTGTTTTTTGTCGGTGTTATGATATTGTGGATTTTTATTTTTTTTATTTTTTTGTCGTTTCGTTTGTTTATCTTTTGTGAGGTAATAATAATAATAATAATAATAATAATAATAATAATAATAATAATAATAATAAATATTACCTTCACTAATAATAATAATAATAATAATAATAATAATAATAATAATAATAACAATAATATTAACAATTGTAGTAGCAGCATTAATAGTTAAGTATATCTTAGTTTTACTAGTAGCTGTAATAGTAGTAGTATCATTAATAATAGTAGTGATAATAATAGCAGTAGAAGTAGAATTAGTAGCAGAAATAATAATAATAATAATAATAATAATAATAATAATGGCGAAAATAGCATCAGTAACAGCAGTAGTAATAGTAGCACTAGCACAAGCAGTACTAGCAATACCAATAACTATCAGTAGCAGTTCCGTACATCCTCATAACAAAGCGAACTCGACTTCGCATAATGACACCGATTCTTTTTTTCTTTTTTCTTTTTTTTTTTAACAAAAATCGTATCTTTGCTTTTAAAGGCACGCACTCTCGGGTGCGTGCAGCGAATCCATTAATTCTGTGCATGTTGCCGTTGCCTGTTTATGTTGGTATGGAGTGAGTCAGTGTGTGGTTTTGCGGTCTCTCTCTCTCTCTCTGTCTCTCTCTCTCTCTCTCTCTATATATATATATACATATATATATATGTATATATATGTATATATATATATATATATATATATATATATATATATATATATATATATATATATATATGTACACTGTATATTATAATAATAATAATAATAATAATAATAATAATAATAATAATAATAATAATAATACGCTTTTATCCTGAAAGGATATTTTCAAATACACACACACACAAACACATATATACATATATATGTATATATACATATATGTGTGTATATTTGAAAATATGCCTCAGGATAAAAGCGTATTATTATTATTATTATTATTAGCAGGTATAAGTATCATTGTAATGCCGTCGAGAGTAATATTAACCATAGTTTTAATCATTACAAAAGCAATGACGTTATTAACAATAGATTGTTATAACAATAACATTAATAACAATAGACTGTTATAACAACAGTAACAAGTAAAGTATTTATATTAACAAAAGCAAAATTATAACAAAGATTGTAATTACGATAACAAATGAGACAACGGTAACATTAACAAAAGCAACATCAACAGAAACAATAGGACTGTTATGGCAATAACAAACAAATGAAAACACAAACAAAAGAAAAGGCGATGACAAAGATAGTGATAACAATGAATTAATAACATTAACAAAAGCAATAACAACAATAACAAATAAAATTTTAATATTAACAAAAGCGAAACCAATAACAAAGACTACATAAAAATAAAAAAAATCTGCTATGAAGGTGATTAAACGATAACAGCGACACACTGCGATAACAAACGATAACTCTAACGATAACAATAGAGGAGAAATGACCTCTGGACGGCCTCTCTTATTTCCCCGTCTCGGTTCTCCGAAGGAGAGGACAAATCTGACCTCGTGAGAGGTAAAGGGACCCTCTTAGTTGCGACGTCAAATATCTTCCTTCCTCCTTTTTCTAAGGATGTGATTAAGAGAGAGAGAGAGAGAGAGAGAGAGAGAGAGAGAGAGAGAGAGAGATAAAAGGGAGAGAGAGCAAGAGAGGGAGAGGGAGAGAGAGAGAGATAAAAGGGAGAGAGAGCAAGAGAGGGAGAGGGAGAGAGAGAGAGAGATAAAAGGGAGAGAGAGCAAGAGAGAGAGAGAGAACAGGGAGAGAGAGCAAGAGAGAGAGAGAGAGAGAGGGATAAAAGAGAGAGAGAGAGAGAGAGAAGGGAGAAAAAGAGAGAAAGGGAGAGAGAGAGAGAGAACAGGAAGAGAGAGCAAGAGAGAGAGAGAGAGAGAGAGGGGGGCGATAAAAGAGAGAGAGAGAGAGAGAGAGAGAGAGAAGGGAGAGAAAAAGAGAGAAAGGGAGAGAAAGAGAGAGAGAGAGAGAGAGAGAGAGAAGAAGAAGAAGAAGAAGAAGAAAAATTTATTGTTTATTTTATGTATATGTTAATTAATAATAATAATAATAATAATAATAATAATAATAATAATAATAATAATAATAATAATAATAATAATAATAATAATAATGCTAGTCATTACTAATAAAATGCTTCTATCTAATAACTCTACTTCAAATAAAGCAGAAATAAAATCTCTGAATAAGAGAGAGAGAGAGAGAGAGAGAGAGAGAGAGAGAGAGAGAGAGATTTGACGAATAAAGCAGTGTAAAGAACATTTACGAAATGGGGGGGTGGGCAGCCACCCCGCCCCCCTTAATTCATGACATTTGTCAGAGAACTTTGCAACGAGGAAGGAAACACAAAGTTCAAGGGCAGCCATTTGCAGGATGAATTGAATTCACCTTTTGGATTCGGCCATTATTCAGGCTGCGAGAAACTGTCGTTCTGAATTCAATATTTTGGCTTCTAGTTATTGGGATTTGTTTTTTGAATTCGCCCATCATTCTGGCTGGGAGACACTGTCTTTTTGAACTTAAAATTTTGGTGTTGTGTTTTTTGGGGGTTTGTATTTTGAATTCAACCTTTGTTTGGATTCATTTTTGCGTGATTGTGCTTCCAGAATTGAGAATTCAACATTCAGGAAGAGAATAATATAAAATATTGGCTTTCTTCGATTCTGAAGTCAGGCAGTGAATTTAAAACTTGAATCTTTGAATTCACCTACGGATTCGAGTGACGAGATCTGTGGAAATTACAATGGAGGTTTCTACCATTGAATTCATTTGAATTTAAAATTTTAGCTTTGAATTCACCTCCGAATTCGAGTGACGAGATCTGTGGAAATTCTCGTACATCAGCCAACCGAAATGGAGGTTTCTACCATTGAATTAATTTGAATTTAAAAACTTAAGTTTTGAATTCACCTCCGAATTCGAGTGACGAGAAGATATCGGAAATATGAACTGATAGTTAAAATATATATAGTATCTTTAGGTTATAGCCACAAGATCTACGTAAACGCTCGTACATCAGCCAGCCACAACGGAGGTTTCTGCCATTGAATTCATTTGAATTCCCATTCGAGCTTGAGTGAAGCGAAGGTTCCGGGCAAAATGTATTGACAGTCAAGAAAATTCGTAGTATCTGAAAACCTTGACATTTGCGTTTGGAAATGAAAATGCTAAATTCTCAATTAACTCTTTCAATTTTTTCCCCATTATTTCAGCAACGGCGGTAACACACCCAAGAAATATATTTACACGACCGTGCACGACAGCAGTCGTCGACACTGTACACGGCTGTACACGACGGTCGTCGAAATGCCGAGGTCTTACTGAGCAAGCAAGCAGGCACAAAAAAAAAAAAAATAGAGCAATTATTTAGGATTACGCTTGAAGACATTTTCAAAGCCTCCTCCTCCTCCTCCTCCTCCTCCTCCTCCTCCTCCTCCTCCTCCTCCTCCTCCTCCTCCTCCTCCTAAAGATGACGTCACCAATCAAAGGCCTGTTTTCGTTTCGGTCAAGGCCCCCCGTTATAGCGGACGGTCGTCCTTGAGTCCGGATACACGGGGTCGGCTAGTCTAGTTATCAGTCATTACTCATTCACATTTTATTTATTGTCATTTTCTTATTTATTAATTTTTAAGATTTTCTTGTCTATTGAATCATTCAGTAAGTATCCCCCTAAATCTATTGATTCTTCACTAACCCATCTTGTTTAATGCTATTAAAAACTAATTTTTTTATAAGTTTGTCTGCAAAGCTGTTTCTTTTCTCAGCTTAATCCCTTAGTCGGGGTCGCTGTTTTGAGTGAGTCCTTTCCGACATCTCATTTCATGTTTTGTTTTGGAAGGATTTTTAGATCCAACTTTCCGGATACACCTTTATTCAATTTTTGCTTTCACTCCCCAAAAATCACACCTGGTCCCCCTTCGCGGGATAACTCCCTTCCTCCCTTAACACCCTTCGTCCTCTCCCTACCTTCTGCAGGAGTGAGACGCCCTTTGGAAATTAATTTTTTTTACATTGGCTTCCAAGAATCACTCCTGACCCGCCTTCGAGGGATAACTCCCTTCATCCCCCTCTCCCCCCTCCCTCTCCACTACCTTCTGCAGGAGTGAGACGCCCCTTGGAAATATTTCATTTTTTACATTGAATCCCAAGAATCAATCCTGGCCAGCCTTCGAGGGATAACTCCCCTCCTCCCTCTCCCCACCTTTACCTTCTGCAGGAGTGAGACGCCCCTTGGAAATAATTCATATTCTACTGTACATTGACTCCCAAGAATCACTCCTGGCTAGCCTTCGAGCGATAACTCCCTTCCTCCCTCTCCCTCCCCCCCATACCTTCTGCAGGAGTGGGACGCCCTTTGGAAATTGTTCATTTTTTACTTTTACTCGCCAACAAATCACTCCTGGCCAGCCTTCGAGGTGTAACTCCCTTCTCTCTCCCCCTACCTCCTGCAGGAATGAGATGCCCATTGGGAAATTCACAGATCCGTATACACCTTTATCCATTTTTTACATTCACTCCTCAAAAATCACTCCTGGCCCCCCTTCGAGGGATAACCCCCCTTCCTCCCACGCACCCTTCCCCCTCCCTCCCCCTACCTCCTGCAGGAGTGAGACGCCCATAAACCGATCGCGTCCAGTTCCTCCGGGTTTCCCTTCCGTAGTCTGGCGAAAAGGACCCTCGCATATTTCGGCAGCTTTTATTGGCCCGGGACGCTTCCTGTGATCTGATTTTCCAAGGTTTTATGGACCTTCACTTCCGCTGGCACTGGGGGCGCGGGGGTGGGGGGGGGTTGCTTGCACTCCGTGCCCGCACGCGCGCTTGCATGATGCGGGACGAATGCACGCATGTACACGGTCATGTAAATACGCATGCGCGCGCGCGCATGTAGGTACAGGAATTGTACAAATTTGTTGTTATTTTAAGCATTTTCTTGCATGCAGAATAGACATTATTAATATAAAAAATAATAATAATAATAATAATATTAATAATAATATTATTATTATTATTATTATTATTATTATTATTATTATTATTATTATTATTATTATTATTATTATTATAGGTAAAAAACGCAATTATGGAATTGTAGGTATATAATTGAAATTATATATACGATGCTTTGTATATATAATAATAATAATAATAATAATAATAATAATAAGTATATATATATGTATATTGTATAGAAATATTTATTATTATTATTATTATTATTATTATTATTATTATTATTATACAAAAACCCACGACATTAATAAAATAAAAGATATAATGTTAACGTGAATAAGTATATATATTTGCATATATATGTATATTGTATAGATATATTTATTATTATTATTATTACTATTATTATTATTATTATTATTATTATTATTATTATTATTATTATTATCATACAAAAAACCCACGACATTACTAAAATAAAAGATATAATATTAATGTGAATTTCTTTCTCAAATATTTCAATCTAAATCAAAAGAAATTCCTCGTCTGTCAGCTGAATATTTCAGCTCCAATTGGTTGAACTTCATACATATGAAAAATAGACTCTTAAAGATTTTTTTGAAATGTTACCTAAATCAGCTTTAATAATCGATAATTATTCATTGTCTTTCAAATGTAGGACTTACCAAATGCCGTCATTTGTTTGATAATATATACATTGTATGTATAAACCATATATATATATATATATATATATATATATATATATATATATATATATATATATATGTATATATATATATATATATATATATATATATATATTTCATTTCATGAAATATTTCGACCAGAATAAAGCCAGTCAACCGACTTAATTCTCTCTCTCTCTCTCTCTCTCTCTCTCTCTCTCTCTCTCTCTCTCTCTCTCTCTCTCTCTCTCTCTCCACTTACATACATTAACCCCAAAAGCACCCGTTTATACATCAGGTTACATCCTTATGAATTTGGGATACACAATCACTGTCGTCTTCGGCGCCATCGAGTTTTCTGTGCAGCCGCTACAGCGTATAATAATCAAGGCCACCGAAAATAGATCTATCTTTCGGTGGTCTCGGTATAATGCTCTATGAGTCGCGGCCCATGAAACTTTAACCACGGCCCGGTGGTGGCTTAGCCTATGTCGTTGTCAGAAGCACGATTATGGCTAAATTTAACTTTAAATAAAATAATAACTACCAAGGCTAGAGGGCTGCAATTTGGTATGTTTGATGACTGGAGGGTTGATGATCAACATACCAATTTGCAGCCCTCTAGACTCAGTAGTTTTTAAGATTGAGGGCGGACAGAAAAAGTGCGGACACAATAGTTTTCTTTTACAGAAAACCAAAATGTGTTACAGAAATTGATGTTATAGTTGGTAGGCTTAATGAAGCTTCTTGGTTGTGTGAAAATCTAGTGTCTTGTGAAAATGTGTCACGGAAAGTGGCTTCAATGTTATAAAACCTTTGTTTCCTAAGATGACTGTAATAAGTGCACGTAGGAAACAGTAAGTACTTAGGAAGGGAGTTTGATAGATCACTGGCCAGTGCATTGGAATTACAAGGAGTGATGATGAAATTAGAAGTTTAATAAAGAAAAATAAGAAAAAGGAAAACTGAAGGACACTTAAGAATAAAAGAGAAGGTGATGCAATAGGACACAATAGTATGAGTAAAGAAGTCACTTGTAAAATAACTGGAAGAGTGAGATATATTGAAAATCTGAGCGTATTCCTCCGAGCAAGAACTGTGCGAACAGAAGAGTACTTAGGAAGTAGACACAGTAAGAAAAGTTGATAAAGAAGTAGATAAAGGTATAAAAAGAATCATTTGAAAGATACAAATGTAGCAAAGTTGTTAGGTGAGAATGTGTTCTTGGACCGACAGATAAATTTTCAAAAGTTGTCGAATTTGGACGATTGAAAAGAGGCAGATTTGGGTGATTCAAGAGCAAAAAGATTAATGTAAAGTTGAGAATACTTTTGAATTGAATTCAATATAGAATTTAGGCCAAAGACCAAGCTCTGGGACCTATGAAGTCATTCAGCGCTGAAACGGAAATTGAGAGTAAAAGGTCTGAAAGGTGTAACAGGAGGAAAACCTCAAAGCAGTTGCAACATGAATCAATTGTCAGGAGAGGGTGGAAAGTAAGATGGGAAGAAAGATAATATGAAAGGAGGTACGGTAAAGGGAACGAAAGAGGTCGCAGCTAGGGACCGAAGGGACGCTGCAAAGAAAAGAAGCGGATTTGGGTAATTCAAGAGCGGAAAGATTAATGTAAATTTGAGAAATACTTTTGTAAGTAACTTCTGCAGATGTAAGGAGAGTAGTAGGCTGAAGAATGGAAAGACACTAAGAACTGATGAGATAACAAATGAAATGCTGTGGTGTGGTTGGGAAATTGTTGCTCAGTTGCTGGCCAAGGTTGGGAAGGTATGTTTAGATGAAGGAAAGGTTCCAAATTGGGTTAGAAGAAAAGAAAAGATGTCAGGGGAGGTAAGTGGCAGGACTTAGACTGAAATAGTATAATATTGCGAACTTTTGAGGAGAAAAGAGGAGAGGAAGACCAAGAAAATGCTGGATAAATGTGGTGGAAGCAATAATGGAATTGAAAAACCTTTGACATCCACAATCAAGTGTGCGAATAAGGCTTATTTGTCTAGGAGTGTTGACACGCTGCTGGTGAGCTCATTTGAAGAATTAATACGGCAGTGACTGCTTCCTTGGTTTTTCCGAAGTCATCCCTTGTTGAAAATATTGCTCGTTTGCAATAGATAAATTTAATTTCATGCATGGATACGTTCTCACTGTATATATATATATATATATATATATATATATATATATATATATATATACATATATATATATATATATATATATATATATATATATATATATATGTATACTGTATATATTTAGGCCTATATATGTCTAATAATAGGAGCCCATAAAATCGCCAAAAGGTAGAAAGTTTTTTGCTATATTTCAGAGACCAAACTGTCTCTCTCCTCAGGCAAGTATATGAATGAAGTAAGGAATATAGACAGTCTGTATTAAACAAAGAAATACGATGACTCTATCAGAGGGATCATGGGACTCAGATATTACAGATAAAATCTTCCTCCAACCAGCGATGAAAAAGATTAAGAAGCCATCAACTGGAGCGACGTAATGGCTGACCTCTGGATTTCTCGGTATAAATACCGCCTGTCTGTTCCTTACTTCATTCACATGCTTGCCTGAGGAGGGAGGCAGTTTGGTCACTGAAATATAGCAGTAATAGCAATAACCTCCTACCTTTTTGGCCTTTTTATGAGCTCCTACCATTAATAGATGGATTTCTGTTTTAACAGAAAATATTTCATAGTCAGATATATATGTATGTATGTATGTATGTGTGTGTGTGTGTGTGTGAAAGATTCCACCTAATAACCTCACCTGCTTCTCAGACATAATGTGGCTCACCTGTAAAGAGCGAAAACACGAATTAATATCTGAAATTAGTTATTGCTTGAGGGATAATTTTAATGCAGCCTAAGTGGACACCTATAAATAGGAGATGTTAGTTGATGTTGTTTTATGTTTCCTTTTAAAATGATTAGTAATTTTCTGTATTATTATTAGTAATTCTTGATATTATTAGTGATTTTAGTGTTCATTTCTTGTTAATATTATTAGTAATATTCAATATTATTAGTAATTTTTGTGTTAATTTCTTGTTGATATTATTAGTAATTTGCTGTACTAGTACTTTTCAATATTAGTAATTTTATTATTATTTCTTGTTAACATTATTAGTGATTTTCAATTTTATTAGTAATTTTAGTTTAATTTCTTGTTGATATTATTAGTAATTTTCCATAATTAGTAATTTTAGTCTTAATTTCATCGTAGTGGTATATGTAATTTCTATATTAATAGCAGTTTTCAGTCACTTTAGTGTTAATTTCATGTTAACATTATTATCCATTATATATATATATATATATATATATATATATATATATATATATATATATATATATATATATATATATATATATATATACACAGTATATTAGTGATTTCCAATATCAGTAATTTTCAATATTGTTGGTAATTTTAGCAGTAATCATTATCAATAGTAGTAGTAGTATTGTTATCAATACCGCTCTTATAATAATAATAATAATAATAATAATAATAATAATAATAATAATAATAATAATAATAATAATAATAACAACAACGCTTTGTTTTTGTCGTCATAATTATTCTTATTGATGATTATACTGCTCTTATAATAATGATAGTAATAGCGCTTAAATAAAATTATGACAACTGTTATTAGCGTCATTCACTGCCCCTCCATTTTGTACTCTCGCTGTGCCAAATCGAGTGTACCCAAAGTGCCAATTTCGGTGGCACCGTCATCAATAGGGACATTCCGAAAATTAATGGGGATTTGGCCCCCTTCTTTCAATAATTGACTCCCGAGTCAATTTTGTGTTATTCCGATTGTGCAAGCTGTTAGCTCTTGGATCTCCTACTAGGTCGCGGTTGTGCTACTTGCTACTGAAAGTTTTTTTTCTGGTTGTCTCCTACTAGATGCTGGTTTTGCTACTGAAATTCCTGATTTTTATTATTTTTTTCTGATTTTTGTATCTCCTGTAGATCCAAGTTCTGCTACTTGCTACTGAAAATCCTTTTTTATTATTTTTTTCTGATTTTTGTATCTTCTACTAGATCCTTGTTTTCGTACTTGCTACTGAAAGTCATTATTATTTTCTGATTTATGTTTTTTTTTTTTTTACATTATTGATTTTTTGCTGGATGTAATTCCTTCTTAATAGCCTTCTCCTACTTGCTACTTAGCTTTTATATCTCCTACTAGATTCTGGTTCTGCTACTTGTTACTGAAATTTCTGTTTTTCATGATTTTTTCTCTAATTTTTTTAATGTTTTGGGGAAGTGGTAATTTTGTGTATTACCTTTTTTTTCTTGTGGTTATAATTCCTACTTAGTAGCCATTCTCCCACTTGCTACTTTGGGCTGTGAGGCGAGTAGCCTTATCCTAAAAAATAATGATAATACGTAGCCACAGTCTCTCTCTCTCTCTCTCTCTCTCTCTCTCTCTCTCTCTCTCTCTCTCTCTCTCTCTCTCTCAAATTTTAAATTTTGGTTAATTTTAAATTTTTTATTTTTACAAAAAGTGAAACTTCTGGTTTCTCTTTCAAGAAGACTCTACTGCATAACATTAACCTTTGAATTTCCCTCCATTTCTGAACTAATTTTAAATTTATTCGCATTTTCCTTCGTAAATTCGTTTTAGGGTTCCTCTCTTTTCCCCTGAGGTTGAATTACTCGAATATTTTTTAACCTATTTAATTAAAAAATCGAGAAAATTTTCTGTCTTATTCAGGTACTGTTTATATAAACCTTCGTCATGTTACGGAAATCATTATTATCGGTTCCAGGGAGCGTGAGTCATCGTTTTTCTCAGATATCTCTCACACTAATTATTTGATCGAAATGGTACTTTGACACAGCGCACAAGACGCCTCCCGCTAATTTCTGGTAATATAATGCATTGTCAAATGGTTTTAGTTATGGCGTTTACTCTTGGCTTACATGGTGTTGCCAAGCATCGCTTTTATATTATTTCTCTCACGAATTTTATCATATTTTTTCATAAGAAGATTACGTGTTTATGTCACTTTTAACCTTAATTCAGAAAGTGCTGATATTTGTATTCTTATTCAGGTATTGTTTATGGCAAACTTCGTCATGTTACGGAAAGCATGTCTTATATATTTATATGACTTTTTCCACGAATTTGTTCTTATTTTTTTTTCATAAGAAGATTGTTTTTATGTCACTTTTAACCTTAATTCAGAAATTGCTAACATTTTTATTTTTATTTAGGTATTGTTTATATAAACCTCAGCTACGTTACAGAAGTCATAGGTCTTTTATATAATTTTTTCCCGAATGTTTTGTTATTAAAAATTACCCAAGAATGCGTTATACTTAATATTAGACCCCATTTTTAAACCTTCCTAAACTATATAACACAATGTAGGTGTCGACGCACACAGCATGCCCTATGCGGCGAACTGTAAGCGATACCACAGATTCCTCTTGAGCTATTTAGAATTTTAATTCTTTTGTGTCTTATTTACTTATAAATTTTATTCCTTGATGCCTTGTTTACTTGTAAATTTCATTCCTTTATGCCTTATTTTCTTGTAAATTTCATTCGTTTATGCCTAGTTTACTTGTAAATTTAATTCTTTTGTGCCTTATTTACTTGTAAATTTCATTCTTTTGTGCCTTATTTACTTATAAATTTCATTCTAATTTCATCCCTTTATGCCTTATTTACTTGTAAATTTAACTTGTCTATGCCTTCTTTACTTATAAATTTCATTCGTTTATATCTACAGTAATTTATACTTGTAAATTTAATTCGTTTATCCCTTATTTACGTGCAAATTTAATTAGTTTATTACTCATTTACTTGTAAATTTAATTCGTTTATGCGTTATTTACCTGCAAATTTCATTAGTTTATAATTCATTTACTTGTAAATTTATTTCATTTATGCGTTATTTACCTGCAAATTTCATTAGTTTATAATTCATTTACTTGTAAATTTAATTCATTTATGCCTTATTTACCTGCAAATTTAATTAGTTTATAACTCATTTACTTGTAAATTTAATTCGTTTATGCGTTATTTACTTGCAAATTTCATTAGTTTATAATTAATTTACTTGTAAATTTATTTCATTTATGCGTTATTTACCTACAAATTTCATTAGTTTATAATTCATTTACTTGTAAATTTAATTCATTTATGCCTTATTTACCTGCAAATTTCATTAGTTTATAACTCATTTACGTGTAAATTTAATTCATTTATGCCTTATTGACCTGCAAATTTCATTAGTTTATAATTCATTTACTTGTAAATTTATTTCATTTATGCGTTATTTACCTGCAAATTTCATTAGTTTATAATTCATTTACTTGTAAATTTAATTCATTTATGCCTTATTTACCTGCAAATTTCATTAGTTTATAACTCATTTACGTGTAAATTTAATTCATTTATGCCTTATTGACCTGCAAATTTCATCAGTTCATAACTCATTTACTTGTAAATTTAATTCGTTTATGCCTTATTTTCTTATAAATTTCAATCGTTTATGCCTTATTTGCTGATTCATTTAATTTGTTTGTGCCTTACTTGATCTTCTCATAATCTTCCCATAATCCATCCGCTTAAACGGACCGAAAAACCGCTCCTCTATCGACCGTAATCGACCGGCGGCAATCGACGGCATGCAACGACAATCGACTGCAGAAGGGGGTGGGGGATGGGGTATTGGGGGGGCCAGAAGTACCATTTCGTGACCACGTTATTGATTGTCAATAGCCCCAGGCACCTCTTCTCTCTCTCTCTCTCTCCGTCTCTCTCTCTCTCTGTTTCTGTTTGTTTCTGCTTCTCTCTCTCTCTCTCTCTCTCTCTCTCTCTGTCTCAGTGTTTTGGAGAAATGCTATCGATTTTGGGGACAGGAACCACGGCCCACGTGGTGCCTTCTTGAAATCTTGTTTTCAAGCGAGTTCTTTGTTTGCTTATAAATTTAATTCGATTATGCTTTATTTACTTGTATATTTCATTTGTCTGTGCCTTATTTACTTGTAAATTTAATTCGCTTATGCCTTATTTGCTTGTAAATTTCTTTTGTTTATGCTTTGTTTACTTATAAATCTCTTTTGTCCGTGCCTTATTTATTTGTAAATTTAATCCGTTTATGCTTTGTTTACTTATAAATTTCTTTTGTCCGTGCCTTATTTATTTGTAAATTTAATTCGTTTATGCTTTGTTTACTTATAAATTTCTTTTGTCCGTGCCTTATTTATTTGTAAATTTAATCCGTTTAGGCCTTGTTTACATATAAATTTAATTCGTTTACGCCTTGTTCACATATAAATTTAATTCGTTTATGCCTTATTTACGAATAAATTTAATTCGTGTAGGGCTTGTTTACTTGTAAATTTAATTCGTTTATGCCTTATTTACTTATAGATTTAATTCGTTCATGCTTTGTTTATTTGTAAATTTCATTTGTCATTGTCTTATTTACTTATAAGTTTAATTCTTTTTTGACTTATATACTTATAAATTTAGTTCGTTTATGCCTTGTTTACTTGTAAATTTAATTCTTTTATGCCTTATTCACTTATAAATTTCATTTTTTACACCTTACTGCATTATGAATTTAAATTGTGTACACCTTATTTACTTATCAATTTATTTTTTTACGCCTTATTTACATATCAATTTAATTCGTTTATGCCTTATTTACTAATAAATTTGATTCTTTTACGCCTTATTTACTTATGAATTTAATTATTTTACGCCTTATTTACATATAGATTTAATTCTTTTTCGCCTCATTTACTTATAAATTTAGTTCTCTCGGTGCAGTCGAGTTTTATGTACAGCATATAATGCTGTATGAAACTTTCAGCCACGGCCCATGAAACTCTTAGCCTCGGCCCATGAAACTCTCAGCCACGGCCCGGTGGTGGCCTGTGTTGTTCGCACATATAGCGTTGCCAGACATACGATTATGGTTAACTTTAACCTTAAATAAAATAAAAACTACTGGGGCTAGAAGGCTGCAATTTGGTATGCTTGATGATTGGAGGGTGGATGATCAACATACCAATTTGCAGCCCTCTAGCCTCAGTAGTTTTACAGATCTGAGGGCGGACGGAAAAAGTGCGTCCGGGCAGACAAAGCCATCTCAAATGTTTTCTTTTACAGAAAACTAAAAATAGGTATGTGTCTTTCATTTCTAGGTAATTGCATGTTTGAATATAAAAAAGTATTTGTTTTCTTAGCTAGAGGACTAATAGCTCGTTTTCATATAGATATTTTGTTATCTCGCAGCTCAGAATTGTTCAGAAGTTATGATCTGTAAATGTGTGGTAATTCTGATGCAGGAGCTAAGACAGATGTATGTATGTATATGTATATATATATATATATATATATATATATATATATATATATATATATATATATATATATATATGTGTGTGTGTGTGTGTGTGTGTGTGTGTGTGTGTGTATAATTTTGTTTACGAAATCAATGGAAATAAATAAGGACAAGAAATATAAGCGTGTGAGTTTTGTGTGGATAAGAGAGAGAGAGAGAGAGAGAGAGAGTGTCCCTTCTATTTGATGATGGCAGCACATCCGGAAAGATGGGAGGAGTGTGTCTTAGTAGGCCTGTGTAAAAGAGAGAGAGAGAGAGAGAGAGAGAGAGAGAGAGAGAGAGAGAGAGAGAGAGAGAGAGAGAGAGAGAGACTCCCTCTCTCCCTTCGCCGGCATTCGAAATACACCTCACATAAGCAAGGATGAAATTATATTAAGGAATAAGACCCGCGCTGTAGTTGTAGGCTACCTGCGACCCTATAGTGGCGGGTGGAATGCCGAAAGGGGAAGTGTTGCACCCGTAGAGTTTGTAGAGATAGATTGATTCTCCTGTTTACTTTTCATATACTGTAGTTTACAGGTTTGAGAACTTGTAATTGGGAGGGACGGGAATGTGTGGGGGGTTGGGGGGTTAAGGGGGAGAATAGCCCCCAGCTGTGGAGTCTGTTATCCGTACAGTTCAGGTCATGGGATTATGGATATTAATATATTGTGGATAGCAAATGTATTTCCCAAGAGAAGGGGAACTTTTCAGTGATATATATATATATATATATATATATATATATATATATATATATATATATATATATGTCTTCAGTAATATAAATAAAGATTTATATATACATATATATATATATGTATATAATATATATACATGTATACATATAGGCTGTATATATATGTATACATATCAATATATATATATATAAATATATATATATATATATATATATATATATATATATATATATATATATAAGTATATTTATATAATATTTGTATATACTGTATATATATAAATTACAAGTAATTAATACACAATAAATTGAAAGGCCTGTGCGGGTCAGTTGGTAGCGCCCTTGCTTTTCAATTGGAAGACCCTGGGATCGATCCCATGGTGAGTCCGAAATTTATATAATATCTATCTGTATGTACACATTATGTAAAATCTCTTTTAGTGCAATAGTTCGGATAGAAACACACACATTACACATCAAATAGCGTGATAGGATGTGGCTGGAGAGAGAGAGAGAGAGAGAGAGAGATAATTCTGTCAGGCAACGCTGTAACCGGATTTCCCGTATCTTCGGTTAAAATACCAAGATCGTTTTCAAAATCAGACTAGGAGGAAATTTATTGAAAGAAGAGTTTTACAAATGTATTTTTTCATTTCTAGATGACGCCACTTGTGAACATTTGCGGAGCACCATATTGGATATCGGGTCTTTGCAAAGGCACCATAGCGGATATGGTGACAGTGCGGTTGTGTAGAGGAAGGCAGGGAAGATTGTGAGAAATTGTTAAGGGAATATTGTTGAAAATAGTCTCCTGTGACAAATTGTTAAGGGAATATTGTTGAAAATAATCTCCCATTACTGATAGAGTTGAATCTGAACTCGACAGGAGTTTAACATCTTGTAGATTACTCTTTCAGCATTCACCTTTCTTTCGAAAGTTACTCCAGCTTTCGAAATAGTTACCGGGTATGTTGTATGTGTCACAGCTTCAGCTGGCCTTATGCCAGCGCGGGCTCGTAACTGATATTGAATAGAGCAGATTAGGTGGATTATGTACTTGTTTAAACATCAGAACAAAATGTGCCCAGGGTATGTTAAAAGTTCAGTGTCGTGCCCTAACTGCATTTGAGTGTGACCTCACCAAATTATTATTATTATTATTATTATTGTTATTATTATTATTATTATTATTATTATTATTATTATTATTATTATTATTATTATTATTGAGAAGATGAACCCCATTCACATGAAACAAGCCTACGAAAGGGGCTACTGACTTGAAATTCAAGATTATTATTATTATTATTATTATTATTATTATTATTATTATTATTATTATTATTATTATTATTATTATTATTGTTCAGAAGATGAACCCTATTCATATGGAACAAACCCACAAAAGGGGCCACTGACTTGAAATTCAAGCTTCCAAATATTATCATTATTATTATTATTATTATTATTATTATTATTATTATTATTATTATTATTATTATTATTATTATTATTATTATTATTATTCAGAAGATGAACTCCATTCACATGAAACAAGCCCACAAAAGGGGCCACTGACTTGAAATTCAAGAATATTATTATTATTATTATTATTATTATTATTATTATTATTATTATTATTATTATTATTATTATTATTATTATTATTATTCAGAAGATGAACCTTATTCTTATGGAACAAACCCACCAAAGGGGCCACTGACTTGAAATTCAAGCTTCCAAGGAATATTATGGTGTTCATTTGAAAGAAACATCAGAAGGTCATAGGAAATACAGAAAGAAAAAGAAATAAGTTATTAGAAAATCTCCGGATTGTGACCTTATTACTGACCTGTTACAGGACAGAGGTCACTTTAAGACCCCTGTTTACTGGGATATTATGTATAATTATGAATATGATCCACCATACTGAATCATTGATGGCCATCAGAAATTTTTTGACGTACAAATAAGTCAAAATGTAAATATAAAACCATAATTTTTGCCTTGTTCCAACGCTCACAATCGTGCTGAGAGAGAGAGAGAGACAGAGAGAGAGAGAGAGAGAGAGAGAGAGAATGGAAAAAACTTCAGCCATTTCATTCGGTCCAACAATACGTGTTTTAGCGGGTAATTACCCCCATAGGAATTTTTTTACTTATTTTTTTTTTGGCGGGGACCCGCGTAAGACCGTGATAAGCGCTTCTTCCCTACATAACGTCTGAGGAATGCCCCGGGCATTTTGACGGGTATATAAAGCGTGTGTGTGTCAAAAAGAAGACGCTCATTTCATTAAGGAGATTCTAAGGGCCTCGTTCCTTCAAAGAATGAGATGGGAATGTTCTGGTGCGATGTGGAATCTCTCCAGCTTTGTGAGGTTTTTGTAGTGTCTGGTCTCTGGTTTGAGGTTTGAGACTTCTGAGACGTCTCTCTAGCTCTGAGGTTATGGTAGTGTTTAGTCTCTAACCTGAGAGATTTGAGACTCCTGAGACGTCTCTCTAACTGTGAGGTTCTAGCGGTGGTTGGTCTCTGTCCTGAGAGATTTGAGACCTCTGAGAAATCTCTCTAGCTCTGAGGTTATGGTAGAATTTAGTCTCTGTCCTGAGAGATTTGAGACTTCTGAGACATTTCTCTAGCTCTGAGGTTATGGTAGAATTTAGTCTCTATCCTGAGAGATTTGAGACATCTGAGACATCTCTCTAGCTCTGAGGTTATGGTAGAATTTAGTCTCTATCCTGAGAGATTTGAGACTTCTGAGACATCTCTCTAATTCTGAGGTTATGGTAGAATTTAGTCTCTATCCTGAGAGATTTGAGACTTCTGAGACATCTCTCTAATTCTGAGGTTCTGGTAGAATTTAGTCTCTATCCTGAGAGATTTGAGACTTCTGAGACATCTCTCTAGCTCTGAGGTTATGGTAGAATTTAGTCTCTATCCTGAGAGATTTGAGACATCTGAGACATCTCTCTAGCTCTGAGGTTACGGTAGAATTTAGTCTCTGTCCTGAGAGATTTAAGACCTCTGACACATCTCAAACTTCGAGATACAGTGCAGTACAGTGAATTTTTTTTTTTTACCTCATTCTTAAACCTGCATCTTATGCATGTAGTCCCACAACACCATACAATATATATTTTCCCACCGTCTGTAACCTGTACCTTACGTATCTAATCCCATTCCAGTACACAAGAACATCCGCGTGTTTATAAACGATATGCCAGAACTGGTGAAATGACCTTTTGCCTGTGGTGACGTCTCTGTGTGAAGTGTTTATGTGACCTTTTTTATGACTTAGTGCCACATGTCAGTCGTACCCAGCTGTAAAAAGGATGACGCAATAAGACTAGACATTCACGGCTTCCTCTGCTAATCTGACGTCGAGATGGGATATAGATAAGGAATGGGTGTGTGCAGAAAACATGTGTTGAGTCACGAAGATGGTTTTATTATTATTATTATTATTATTATTATTATTATTATTATTATTATTATTATTATTATTATGTGGACCCAAGTGAAGACAGCTTTAGTAAATGCAGATTTTTACAGACTACATATATATATATATATATATATATATATATATATATATATATGTATATATATATATATATATATATATATATATATATATATATATATATATATATATATATATAAACAGCACTTACTTAGAGAGAGAGAGAGATGGGGGTGGGGTGTTTGAGCATAAGTTGGAAAGATTCAGAGGTGAAAAGGAAGCTGAGAGAGAGAGAGAGAGAGAGAGAGAGAGAGAGAGAGAGAGAGAGGGACTCTGCCTCTCCCCAACCACCTCCCCGAAGACGCAATAACAGGCCAGAGACAGAGTCAGCATTCCTGAAGTAGCCAAAAGGGCTCCGGGAACCTTCCTCTTCTTCATCTTCTTCTTCTTCTTCTTCTTCTTTTTATCCAGAAGGTCTTCTTCTGACCTAAGGATTTTCTTCTCTAGGAATTTAAAAAAGGATAAACTTAAAGGATTCGGCGGCCGATCCTTTCACAGTCCTTTTGGGATCCTTCTGGGGCTCTCCCGTCAAAACAGGAGGCAAATCCCTCTCTCTCTCTCTCTCTCTCTCTCTCTCTCTCTCTCTCTCTCTCTCTCACACACAGCTTTTTTTTCACCTCTGAATCTCTCCAACTTATGTTCAAACCCTCTCTCTCTCTCTCTCTCTCTCTCTCCTTTACACTTAGATCACTTAGTTGTATATTCTCTCTCTCTCTCTCTCTCTCTCTCTCTCTCTCTCTCTCTCTCTCTCTCTCTCACACACATACAGCTTCTTTTTCACCTCTGAATCTTTCCAACTTACAGTGTGTTCAAAACTCTCTCTCTCTCTCTCTCTCTCTCTCTCTCTCTCTCTCTCTCTCTCTCTCTCTCTCTCTCTCTCCTTTACACTTAGATCACTTAGTTGTATATTCTTTCTCTCTCTCTCTCTCTCTCTCTCCTATACACTTAGATCACTTAGTTGTATATTCTCTCTCTCTCTTTCTCTCTCTCTCTCCTCGTGAATTTTCCGAAGGGGCGGCCTTTCCGAGAAAGGGGATATGAATTCTCACATCAACAATTATCGGGACTTCCTGAAAGTTGTCTCAACCTCTCCCATTTCAGTTCTCTGCAAAAATATTCCAGATACATTCGTCTCTCCTTTAGTTATTTGCTTTATTCTCGTATCTTTCTATTTTTATTCTGGGCGCTTTATGTATACTGTACGTCTACAGTTTCGTTGTTTAATCTTGTATGTATATATATGTATATATATATGTGTGTGTGTAAATATATGTGTATACACACGAATGTTTTACACATATCTATATGTCTGCACATATATTGTGAAATGTTTCATGCTTCACTGAATGCATGTGAAAATATCTACACCGGATGTCTAAACTCTGTGCAAAATAGGTATATTTCTCTCTCTCTCTCTCTCACACACACACACACACACACACACACACACACACACACACACACACACACCGTTTAGTGAATAGGAGCTTCAAAAACAAATAATAACGGCTGAATAAGGAGCTAAAGAAACAGGCGATAATTATCCGGCCCAGAGATCTCGTATTCAAACTAAGCGAAGAAGAAGAAGAAGAAGAAGAAGTTCGTGGGACCTCTGACAGGAAGGAGACGTGAAGGGAAGACTTGAGTTGGCTACTTTGGGTAAACTTTGTGATGCCCTGGAAGTGATCTCTCTCTCTCTCTCTCTCTCTCTCTCTCTCTCTCTCTCTCTTGCTATGCAAGTTCAGGTGCGTCCGCACTGTATTGAAACATGTCCTAAACTTGTCGGTAACTTATTGCCCACAAATCGTAAACATGTTACTTACAAGTCAACGACTTGTTGTTAGTTCTAAACCAGTGCTTCATCACGTGTCGACAACTTATCACGCACACATCACAAACATGTTGAATACAAGTCAGCAACTTGTTGTTAGCCCTAAATAGTGTTTCATCAAACATAAGCAACTTATTGCTGACTTATCACAAACACGTTGAATACAAGTCAGCCACTTTATTTGCTAGTTGTAACCTATTCTTAGCTTACAGTCGGTGACTTGTTTACAATTTGTTTGCGATATGTATGCAAACAGTTCCTGACATGTGTTTGTTACACGTTTCACTTGAAAGCAGACACAGCCTTAAATTATCGTTGCCTGACATATTATATATCTATATTCTATCTATCTATTTCTGTTAACTATAAAAATATCTTTGGAAAACAGCGATTATGAAATATAAGGAAATTGAAGTAGAATTAGAATCAGCATTAAGTGATTTTGAGGAATGTTAAATATGGAGCTTATAATTATAATGCCTATAGTAAAAGGACAGCACTTGTATATGCATATATACATATATAATATGTATACATATATATATATATATATATATATATATATATATATATATATATATATATATATATATATATATTATATGTTATATATTATTTATTAAATAAGAATATATATATATATATATATATATATATATATATATATATATATATATATATATATTACATAAAGCACAAAGCAGTATGCAGAATGCTATATTAACCATGCCTTCAGAATTTCTTACCTTCTTTTGTTTTCCCATTGTTTTTAAAAGCTGTGTATTAAGAGAGAAAAAGCAAGTGTATATATATATATGTATGTGTATATATATATACACTCTATATATTTTGTTTGGTCTTGCACCCAAGGCCTTGTAACTGCATGCAGGATATGAGTCTAGCGATTAGCATATGAATGTCTCAGATGCAGAAAACTTGAGAGAGAGAGAGAGAGAGAGAGAGAGAGAGAGAGAGAGAGAGAGAGAGAGAGAGAGAGAGAGAGAGAGAGAGAGGAATATCTTACTCACCCTCTTTGCCTGAGTCCGTAGACGGGTGGTCGCGTTCATCTGATAGTTGGGAAACGAATGGAAAAAAACAGCTTTTCAGAACCAACTTCACAATTTTTTTTTATTGATAATAAATTTTTTCTTATATACTATTTTTTTTTTAACTCCTATCTCTTGGGAAATTTTTTGAGAGATAGTGGTCGTCTGTCTCATCGGCTCTTAGGAGTTTGTTTGCAGTTTTGGGAATTCTCAAGGGGGTGATTAGTTTAATGATAGCTAGTTTAAATTTTTAGTTTGATTTTTCGTGTTTTCAAAGTCGAACTTTTTTTTTTATCGGTTTTGAATCATGGAAGGGTTTTTTTTTTAATTATTTTGTACTTTTTTTAATAGGTCTTTGTTTTGAAAGTGTGTATGTGTGTGTGTGTTTTCAAAATGATTTTTAATTAAGAATTAAACTGAAACTCTGACAATCCACGTGGCGTTTGAAACAACTCCTGTGTTTTGAAAATAACATTTTAAAAAAATAGTTTTAAATCGTGAAAAGAGGTATATTTTATTACTGACTTAATATTTTTAAATTTCTCTATCTTTTGAAAGTGAGTGTATGTGGTAAAAATAATTTTTTAATTCTGAATTACACTGAGCCTATGACAGTTCAGATTGACGTTTGAAAATCCTTGTTTTGAAAATGTCAACATTAAAAAAAAATAGTTTTGAATCTTAAAATAACGTGTATTTTATTATTAACTTTCTATTTTTTTTCAAAGTTCTGTGTGCTTTCAAAATAATTTTTAAAAATTTAGAATTACTTTGAATCTCTGACAGTTCAGATTGACGTTTGAAAATTCTTACGTTTTGAAAATATCAACATTTTTTAAAAAGTGTTTTTGTACATTAAACGACAGTGGGCCACAACGATGCTTGAAAAGCCAGGAGGAATATTTAACGAGTTTTTTTTTTTACATGTTTTGAGGCTGGCATCAAAAGATTCTATAAACTCTTTCTGTAAGAATTTATAGCTTAACTTTTTTAGAACAAAATTCTTGACAGATCATTGTATAAAAAAATATTGTCATTTTAAAATGACTAATTTATATGATAGACTTACAGTATATATGTTACGGGCAGATAGCGAAATGCACCTAGGGACATTTGATTCCCCCAGGGGCTAGTACTAAACACGGCGAAACAGTGTAGGTGAGTCACTGTTTCGCCGTGTTTAGTGCAATCCCCTGGGAGAATCAAATATATTTCGCCGTGTTTAATACTAGCCCCTGGGGGAATCAAATATATTTTGCCGTGTTTAATACTAGCCCCACTGGGGGATCAAATGTCCCTAAGTGCATTTGATTCCCCAGGGTCTAGTACTAAACACGGCGAAATACATTTGACCACTCAGGGGCTAGTACTAAACTCGGCGAAACAGCGTAGGTGAGTCACTGTTTCGCCGTGTTTAGTACCAGCCCCCGGGGGGGAATCGAATGTCCCCAAGTGCATTTCGCTACCTGCCTGAAATATCAGGCAGTTCGCGAAATGCCTGGTTTCGCTATCTGCCTGTTACACACATTGAATTGATAGGTATATATTCAATTCAGCTATTTGACATGTAAGTTGAAGTTATGCCTAACGGTTATATCACATATAAATAGCTGTATTGTGTATTTTTTTATTCTATTAACAAGAAGGGCATTTATAGCTTTCGTTATATCACAAATAGCATGAAGGTATGGCCTGAGGTTATATCCATGAATAGGAGATATGTTTCCCCAGATTTGAAAGTAAATTTCTAGGCATAAAGTTACGTGTTTTATCATCTGTTTATATCACATATAATTGAGGGTTATATCCTCATGCTATACTCACATAATGGAGATATTTGCTCCAGGGTTATATCACAAGGAAATGGAAGTTATATCATCAATTTATATCACATATAATGGAGAGATATAATCCCATTCTATATTCATATAATTGAGTTGCATATTCCAGGGTTATACCACGCATAAATGGAAGTTATATATCATATTATGTCACAAGTAAGGGAGAGGTATACCCTCTGATTATGTCGCGTAAATTGAACTTATATCTTCCTTTTAAAGCATATACAAATGGGTTATAAATCCTAAACAGATATTGCGTACAGGCGGGAATTGTATCTTCCATTTGTATAGCGTATAAATGGAAGTTATAACCATCCCCTTGATGCATATGAATATAAAATATATATTTATATATCCTCAGGATATATCGTTATGTAAATAATTGGTATATATCCTCTGTTACATCTTATACAAGGAGAGATATTATATCCCAGAGTTATATTACATATATGAAAGTATATCCTCAAGGTATGTAAGATATAACAAAGAGATATAGCGTAGATATACACTGCATACATATGTATAAATATACTCAATTTATATCCCATGAATATTTGTGGCATATAAGTATATCCCCAGGTTATAACACATAAATTACAGGCATATCTTGTAGGTAAATCGGCTATAAATGACATAGCATGGAATATAGAAGTGAGATATAACCTCAGATAACATCTAATATTAAAAGTATATATATCCTCAGGTTATATATCACTAATAATGAGACGAATATCCCTAAGTTATATCATTATATTGGATATATTTTCGTTAGATTCGAATGACTGAAAATTGTTAGCATAAAAGTATTATTAGAATAAGGGGCAAGATAATTTCCATGACGACAAACGGATATATATATATATATATATATATATATATATATATATATATATATATATATATATATATATATATATATACACATACATACACACACACATACACATAACCGTCGATTATCGTAAAAGCTTAATTCGTTAAGGACGATCGAAGACATAATATGTACGTTCCTTTGTGAACACTTAAGAATAATTCCGGCCATTAATATTTTAGGTGACACTCTACCAAAACATGTTGATAAGTTCCCTTTGAATTTTTTATTTTAAGTTCGTGGTAATTCGAATTCATTATGTTTGAGTATTGGAATTCGATAAATCAACATTATATATATATATATATATATATATATATATATATATATATATATATATATATATATATATATATATATATATATACAAACACACTCCTTCGTGTTTTTAGAAAGGTAACGTGACAGAGAGACCTCATCGATATTTGTCATAAATAAGGCATCGTGTTAACCCTGAACTCTCTCTCTCTCTCTCTCTCTCTCTCTCTCTCTCTCTCTCTCTCTCTCTCTGTCGATAGTTGGATGACATACAAAAAATTTATTCATTGATTTCCTCTCACCAACTTCACTCATAACTTCACTTTTTGTATCTCTTAAAACTTCACTTATTTTCTCTCTTCTCTTTCTTTACTTTCTTCGCTTTCACTTTCACTAATCTCTCGAATTCACTTTCACTTCACTTTCTAGCTAGTAGGTTCGTAATGCGTATGATAATAATTAGTTCTCATCCGCAACTAGGATTTTTTTTTTTTTTTTCTGTTCAAAAAATTGCTTTTTCGAAATGATCCATAAAATCCTTTCAAAAGTCGTGAAACTTAATGAAGCTTTTTCCGGAAAATCAGGAACTTTTCGTGAAACTTTGCCTTGGAATAACCAGTGTTTTTTTCTAAAAAAAAAAAAAAAAAAAAAAGCGGTTTTCGTATAAAAAAACAGTCAATTTTCGCGTAAGAAGACAGTCGGTTTTCGTGGAAAACCAGTTATTTTTCGTGAAAAAATAACCAAGCGTTTTTTTTTGGAAAATATTTTATTTAAGGTTAAAGTTAGTCATAATCGTACGTCTGGCAACGATATAGGACAGGCCACCACCGGCCCGTGGTTAAAGTTTCGTGGGCCGCGGCTCATACAGCATTATACCGAGACCGCCGAAAGGTAGATCTGTTGTCAGTGGCCTTGATTATTATATACGCTGTTCTCTCTCTCTCTCTCTCTCTCTCTCTCTCTCTCTCTCTCTCTCTCTCTCTCTCTCTCTCATATTATATATATATATATAATTTATATATATATATATATATATATATATATATATATATATATATATATATATATATATATATATATATATATATATATATATATATATATAAACGTCAGTGGGTTGTGTTTTGAAATTTTATTATATTAATTTGTTTATCATTTTGTTTATTTTGATATAATATTTATATGCATTCACTTTATTTATTTACTTAAATAAATAAAGACTCAAATACCAACTGGTACCTAATATATGACTTTACTTTTTTTTACTTTGGGAAAGGCCGACGGAAAGGCCATTTTATAAAGTTCTTATTAATCCTGGACATAAAGGAGTTAGTAAGTAGCAGAAATTATAAGGATAATAGCTATTATTATTATTATTATTATTATTATTATTATTATTATTATTATTATTATTATTAAGCAGTCATTCTAATAGAACATACCACAGAGGCTATTGCCTTAGAAAGCTTCGAAGGAGAGAGAGAGAGAGAGAGAGAGAGAGAGAGAGAGAGAGAGAGAGAGAGAGAGAGAGAGAGAGAGAGCGCCAAAGGCTACGCCAGGGAAGGCGAATATTTGAGCGGCACCAAACTTGTAAAACGACTATTGAAAGTTACTAAAAGTCGTTATGGTGACGACGGAGCCGAAGGCGGAAGACGTGAATAGAGAGAGAGAGAGAGAGAGAGAGAGAGAGAGAGAGAGAGAGAGAGAGAGAGAGAGAGAGGGGGAGAAAGCGTAGGCATACTGTAATGTCATCGCCTGCGCGCATATTTTGCAGAACTTTGTGGAGAAGTTTTAATTTCACTTAAATTGACGACATTAGATAGGCCTACATAGGCCTATGCCCCTAATCAGGTTAGGTCAGGTCACTAATACTTGTTTGGCTTTCTCCTCAAAATTTTCCTAAATTTTTTAGGCCTTTTTTCGGTCATTTTAATTTGTTTTTATATGCTAAGCTTCGTGTATATATAAATTATATATATATATATATATATATATATATATATATATATATATATATATATATATATATATATATATATATATATATATATATATATATATATATATATATATATATATATTGGGATGAGGTTGCTGGCTCCAAAATCCTTACATGCCATGACCTACCTCAGTAGACTGACAGCCAGGTACGGTTTCAGAAACTATAAAAAAGTTCTAAAAAAGAAATAAAATAAAAATATATGTTTCATGATCTGCAATTTGAACAGAAATTTTTGGGGAATATTAAGAAGATTTTTGTAGCAATGCATCTTTTCGAAAAAGCTATTATTATTATTATTATTATTATTATTATTATTATTATTATTATTATTATTATTATTATTATTATTATTATTATTATTATTATTATTTCAAGCTTTCAAAGAGTATGATGGTGTTCATTTTAAAGTTAAAAGAGATGTAGGCCTATAGAGAAAAAAAAATTTATATATATATTATATATATAGTATACATATTAATAAATAAATAAAAGACCCCTTGAATTGATAAGTTCGACAGCATAGCAGTAAATGTGCCTCACTGTCAAACTTCTCAGTTCCAGAGGTCCTTAATTCCTCACACTATTGGACTGTGGAACAGTCTCCCTGAGGGTGCAACATTTTTGGGAGTTTTGCCCTCTTTTTGATTCTGATTTCAGTTTAACGTTTACTGATATATTCTTATAACCTGGCTTTAGAATTAATCATTATTTACCATTTTTTTTATATATTTATTTGTAATTTATCTTTTCGATTCAGATTACAAATACCGGAAGTTCAAGACAAGGTGAAATGCATTACCACCCTAAAAAAAATTCCCGTTTGTATTGTAATGATTTATTTTTATTTTTATCTCTTTGTTTATTAATTTTTTTCTAATAAGTGATCTCTTCTTTCCGTATTTCCTATAGGCATATACTTTCTTTAAGTGCTTTCAAAGGAACACTGTAATAGTCTTTGGAAGCTTGAATTTTATGTCAGTGGCCCGTTCGGTGGGCTTGTTCCATATGAATAGGGTTCGTCTTCTGAATAATAATAATAATAATAATAATAATAATAATAATAATAATAATAATAATAATAATAATAATAATAATTTGAAAAAGTATTATTATTATTATTATTATTATTATTATTATTATTATTATTATTATTATTATTATTATTATTATATTACTCTGAATGCGAAAACACCTACAAGGAACAAGCCATTAATTTGAACAAGTAAAGCAGAAATTATATATATATATATATATATATATATATATATATATATATATATATATATATATATATATATATATATATATATTCCACATCATAAAAACAAATTACTGCAATATCTACACGGGGTATCCTGAAAAGTCATGGTTACAAAATCGTCATATATAACGCAACGAGGCTTCATTTTTTTTCTTCATTTTTTTTTTTTTTTTATCTCGGAACGCATCCTGTAAATAATTTGTCATGGGGAAAACCTTTTTGATCTTTTTTGAGTTTTAATTCGCGTTTGAATATTAGTTTGCATAGGGGTCTTTGTGTGTACGTAGGCCTATGGGACCCGTTGCAATACTTAGGCCTAGGACTTGGTGAAAGTTTTATCAAGTTATTTCATTTTTTTAGGAAAAATATGGACATTGTAAATAATTTTGTCATGGGAAAACCTTTTTTGATTATTTTGTTTGAATAATAGTTTCTATAGGAGTCTTTGTGTGTACGTAGGCCTATGGGACCCGTTGCAATACTTAGGCCTAGGACTTGGTGAAAGTTATATCAAGTTATTTCATTTTTTTAGGAAAAATATGGACCATGTAAATAATTTTATCATGGGGAAAGCTTTTTTGATCATTTTTTTAGTTTTAATTTACGTTTGAATATTAATTTACATAGGAGTCTTTGTGTGTACATAGGCCTATAGGACCGGGTGCGGTACTTAGGCCTAGGACTTGGTGAAAGTTTTATCAAGTTATTTCATTTTTTTAGGAAAAATATGGAAAATGCAAATAATTTTATCATGGGGAAAGCTTTTTTGACGATTTTTTTTAAAGGTAAGTTTAGATATTGGTCTTCAGTGGTGTATGTATATAGGTGTACGTAGGCCTAGGACCTGGTTACAGTTACGCAAAGGGATTTATTTGCAATTAAGAAAGAATTTGGATGAAATTCAAAGATTTAAATTGTTTTAGTGAAAAGTAATTAATTGGATTGAATTAAATATAGAATTTAGGCCAAGCACTGGGACCTATGAGGTCATTCAGCGCTGAAATGGAAATTGAGAGTAGGAGGTTTGAAAGGCGTAACAGGAGGAAAACTTCAAAGCAGTTTCACTATGAATCAATTGTGAGGAGAGGGTGGAAAGTAAGAGGGAAGAAAAAGAATATGAAAGGAGGTACAGTAAAAGGAACGAAAGGGGTTCCAGCTAGGTGCCGAAGGCACGCTGCAAAGAACCTTAAGTAATGCCTACAGTGCACCGCCTGAGGTGCACTGACGGCGCTACCTCCCCACGGGGAGTAATCATTAAGAACTAGTTGGCGTGTTTTGTTAAAACACCTGTATTTTCAAAAACACAGAAATATTGACTGCATGTTCCGTAGGCCTAAGACCTGCTTTTCCAAACTATAGCACAGCTATAGACATATCACAACAAAAAGTATATGTGGTCAATAGGCCTATCTTCTCCCGATTTCAAGATTGCCAAGCAAAATTTGGTAACAAAATCCTATAGAATTGAAGTCTGTACTTGCTATAGGCCTAAGACCTACCTTCCAAAATATATAGCACAATAGGCGTATCAGACAAATATGAAAGTAAAATCTGCGGTCATAGTCATAAGTAATTTTCCATAGGCCTATCTTCGTACGATCGTAAGATTGCTAAGAAAAACTGGATAAAAAATCATTTTGAACCCTTTCCAAATTAGAGCACAAATTTGAAATTAAAATATGCATATTTTAGCCACGGGTAACTTTCAATAGGCCTATCTTCTCCCTATTGCAGGATTGCCAAGTAAAAGTGGGTAACAAAATCTTATAGAATTAAAGTCACGTGTATTAAAAAAAAATTGTTTATAGGCCTTTCTCCCAGCGATTGCAAGATTGCCGAAGAAAACTTGGTTACAAAATTTTATAGGTATAAAGTCACATGCTTATAAAAAATTGTCTTAGGCCTATCTGAACAAAATCTTATAGAATTAAAGTCACATAAAAAACATTCTCTTAGGACTATTTCAACAAAATCTTATAGAATTAAAGTCACTTATAAAAAAAACATTGTCTGAGGCTTGTCTGAACAAAATCTTATACTATTAAAACCACATAAAAAACATTGTCTTAGGACTATCTTAGCAAAATCTTATAGAATTAAAATCACTTAAAAAACATTGTCTGAGGCCTATCTGAACAAAATCTTATAGAATCAAAGTTACACAGAAAAAAATTGTCTGAGGCCTATCTGAACAAAATCTTATAGAAGTAGTCACCTAAAAAAAACATTGTCTGAGGCTTGTCTGAACAAAATCTCACAGAATTAAACTCACATAAAAAACACTGTCTCATAAAATTAAAGTCACTCATATAAAAAAAAATTGTCAGAGGCCTACCTGAACAAAATCTTATAGAAGTAGTCACCTAAAAAAAACATTGTCTGAGGCTTGTCTGAACAAAATCTCACAGAATTAAACTCACGTAAAAAAAACAGTCTCATAAAATTAAAGTCACTCATATAAAAAAAAATTGTCTGAGGCCTATCTGAACAAGATCTTATAGAATTAAAGCCACGCTTGTATGAATGAAAAAAAAAGAACACACAATGACTGCAGGCCTACCTCCCAGCGATTGCAACAGAGCACAATGAACATGCCAACCGCAGCCACTCGCTCACTCGGCCGCGGTCAGCGAAGAACTGTCATTCTCGCTGCCGGAGCGCCAAGAATGAATCTCTCTCTCTCTCTCTCTCTCTCTCTCTCTCTCTCTCTCTCTCTCTCTCTCTCTCAGCCAATCACTGCTATGGCGGAGGAGGAAGAGGAAGAGTGTTGGCGGTTACTAGTACGAACCTCGTGTTGTCGAGGCTTCTTATTGTGACCCGTGACCTGTGGTTTGTGATCTTGACCTGTGACCTGTTACTCGTGACCCCTGACCTTTTACTCGTGACCCGTGGAGGTCATTTGCATATACAATGGCGATCACATGATTGCGAGTTGCTGAGTGACTCAGGTTAATTATCTTCCTTGCCGACTCATTCGAGTCGTTTTGTGGGGAATTGTGGGAATGTGGATATCGTTGAAAGTCAATGTCTCTTCCCTCATCCTCCACCCACCCCACATTTTCCCACTCCCACCCCCCACACCCACCACCCACTACCCACAGCCTATCCAAAGAAATATTTTACTTTATGTTCTGAAACTTATAATGAAAAAATATACACAATTTCTCTCTCTCTCTCTCTCTCTCTCTCTCTCTCTCTCTGTTACAATAGAGTTTTTTTGTGGAGAGCAATTCTAGATGTTCTTTCCAATAATAATAATAATAATAATAATAATAATAATAATAATAATAATAATCACCATTACTTTTACTTGTATTTGTCCCTAGTAATATCTTTACTGATATTATTATTATTATTATTGTTATTATTATTATTATTATTATTATTATTATTATTATTATTATTATTATTATTATTATTATTATTATTATTTAGAAATAGATCTTATTTCTGTTATATAATATATATATATATATATATATATATATATATATAATATATACATATATATATATATATATATATATATATATATATATATATATATATAGTCATTATTTTTCTGTGTAAATAAATATATAGTAATTTTCGCATAAAGTTTATGATAATTGTTATTGTAACGAAATGCTTTAAAATTATTTATTGTTATTATTATTATTATTGTTATTATTATTATTATTATTATTATTATTATTATTATTATTATTAAGTATTATTATTAAATAATAATTATTATTATTGGACACATACCTATGAAAAATTCCCCTCTTCATTTTAACATATAATACATAAGATATATAAAATCATTTATGTTTTTACACTGAGGAAAAAATTTTTATCCACCAATAGAAAAAAATAAAATCGGTATCCGTGACTGAGAACCATTACAAAACTTTAGGAGGCAAGAGAATTTTTTTTTCCCCAAACAATAAATGAGAAACATTACACCAAATGGCAGTAAAATAATCTAGGCTTCAGATCAGTGGAGAGAGAGAGAGAGAGAGAGAGAGAGAGAGAGAGAGAGAGAGAGAGAGAGAGAGATCTCTCTCTTGAGACGTAATTAGGGCAGATATGTGAAGAGTCTACCTGAGTTTTGTCTCTTATTTTTATTATTATTATTATTATTATTATTATTATTATTATTATTATTATTATTATTATTATTATGATAAGATAAGTTATAATATTAACCGTCATGTGTATAATTGTGTTATTAGTAATAATAAGAATAATTTATTGGCATCATAATTAGGCATGATGATAATTACTCTTGTCGTTGTCATCGTCCTAATAATAATAATAATAATAATAATAATAATAATAATAATAATAATAATAATAAAAACAATAATAATAATAATAATAATAATTCTATTGTCTTTATCATCACTTGAATAATAATAATAATAATAATAATAATAATAACAATAATAATAATAATAATAATAATAATAATAATAATAATAATAATAATAATAATAATAATAATAATACAACCTAGATCTTCAACCTATGGGAATACCCTCCCCATTAGACGCGACACAGGACCCTGTTTTTCTGCAGAGCGAAGCCCTTTTTAAATATTTCTCCACGTCCCTCAGGGGGAAGGAGGAGGAGAGGACTCGACGAAGGGAATCCGTGCCCCTGGGGGTTTGGGAAGGGGTAAGGGCGTTGGGGGGGCCCTAATAAATTAAAAACAGGAGGCCCGAAATCGATACCATACGGGGGAATCTCCTTTTGAAATATTGGGTATGTCTCTTGGGGTTTTGTATATTTTCGCCTTCGTCAGGAGAACCTGCGTCAGGCGCTGGCGAAGGGAGGAGGAAGGAGGGAGAAGGTAGGAAGATGGGTGAGGAAGAATTAGGAAGAGGAGGAGGAGGAGGAATTAAAGTGAGGAGAAGATAGAGGGAAGTTCGAGAAGTTGGACAGCTGAGCACATGAGTCATGAAACTGGACTTATAATACCCATTCTCCCACATTTAAATGAAGTCACGCAGTGAAGTCAGAGGGAATATGACTGAAGTCACTAAGTGAAGTCAAAGAGTTCAAAATGAAGTCTCTCATTAAAGTCTAAGTGGATATACTTTATATTGTAGTGAAGTCAAAGAAGTTAAAGAAGAAAATGAAGTCAATGACGTCAGAGACGAAAATAAAATCAGAGAAGAAAAAAATGAAGTCATTGAGTGAAGTAAAAAAATGAAAATGGAGTCATTGAGTGAGGTAAACGCAGAACATGAAGTCAGAGAAGAAAATGAAGTCAGTGATGAGGTCAGAGAAGAAAATGAAGTCCGTGAAGAAAATGAAGTCAATTTTGAAGTTAGGGAAGGAAATGAAGTCAATTTTGAAGTCAGGGAAGAAAATGAAGTGAATTTTGAAGTCAGAGAAGAAAATAAAGTCAATGATGAAGTCAGAGAGGAAAATGAAGTCACTGAATGAATTTAAAGAAGAAAATGAATTCAATGATGGAGTCAGAGAAGAAAATGAAGTCAATGATGAAGTCAGAGAGGAAAATGAAGTCAATGAAGAAACTGAAGTCAGTGAATATCGTCAGAAAACAAAGTGAAGTCCCTAAATGAAGTTAAAGAAGAAAACGAAGTCACTGTATGAAGTTAGAGAAGAAAATGAAGTCACCGAATGAAGTCACTAAATGAAGCCAGTGACAAAAAGTGAAAACTAAGTCACTAATTGAAGTCAAAAGAGGAAAGACTTCAATTCTCTTAATCCCCCTAATCCAAACGAAGTCATAGAATGAAGTCAGAGAAGAAAACGAAGTCACTCATTGAAGTCAAAGAATAAAAAAGAAGTCACGAATTGAAGTCAGTAGAGCAAAAAACACTTCAGTACCCAG
>NC_089786.1:52302194-52304694 GCF_040412425.1 Macrobrachium rosenbergii | reverse complement strand
CTTTTTGGAATTTCGGGTCAAAAACTTCCAACCTGTCGTTTAGAGACAGTTATCTATTATCTCTCTGTCTCCTCTCTGTCTAATATTTTGAACATCTTCAGTGAAAGTTCATGAAAACCTCTTGATTCTGTCAACGTTTTGGAATTTCAGGTCAAAAACTTCTAACCTATCGTTTAGAGATCACATGGTTTGACTAGCCAGAGCAGCTTCTGTAGAATTAAAATTTGTTTATATGTTATCAGTGGCTAATTCCATCCACTACTGCCCTCAAACTTTTCGAGGGCTTATTCTTTAGCCTTCCTCTTCGATGGCATTGAATCAAAGGCATATCTGTTCTTGAATCTTTTCTCCTTTCTCTGCCTCTGTACTTCCAGGCCCTTCTCTGGACGTATAAGTACTGTTCCAGTTGTTGTTCCTGCCCTTTTTTTATAGGCATCATTCCAGCAGGAGGTAGTAGAGCACTGTGTTCTCAAACACAAAGTCTGAGGTTCAAGATATACCAGCCAGCCAATCAGTGAACCCAGCTATAAGTGGGTACAAGGTGCAGTTGGTCGTCAAACGTGGGGCAGAGTGGATCTAGCCACCCAACTGTAACACAAGCTGTTAGACGGACTTTGGCTTGGCTAGTTCAGCCACTCTTACATCCCTTTCCAGTAAGCACTGCTTAGGCCACTGTTTTGTTGAGTTCAAGGAGAGTATACATCATCTCCTCAGGTGGCCTCTGCATTAGATCTGCGACAATCAATAATCTCCTGGCCGCACAGAATCTTGATGGCTGTTTCACTGCCTTTGTTGCCAAGTATCAGGACTCGGCTTCTGTTTCCCCAATCCCATGTAACCTGCATCTCAAGGTCAGGTCTATCACTTTCTCTGAGGTTTACCATCATTCTTTCTCCTTCTGTCTTCTCTATCTGTTTTTTTTATGCCATGAACTAGATCTTCTTCTTCTTCTTCTTCTTTTAACGTGCTTTTTTTCCCATTTGTATGGGGTAAGCACGATGCCTTCTTTTGAAGGACTTCGATTTGGCTTTTGGGGTAGACTGTCGGCTCGATCAGCTGCCCTGCCCAACTAGATAAAGGCATGAGTTGCCTTTTCAACTGGGGTCTCCAAATATAGAAAGACACTTGTTAATTATATATACTGTGTGTATACGTTTAATATTTGTAATTGCATATCAGTTATAGGATTTTGTGTAGAGAAAGCAGTCCAGCTAATCTAATATTGCATCACCAAGTTAATAGGGTTACTTGCACCATCACTCCAAACTTTTCGTGGTCTGGTTAAACTACTTTAATAATAATAATGTAGGTTTTTATGCCTTGGACGGAACTAAAACCAGCCAGATCAACAAACCTAACATTACCTAACCTAAAGCAAAGGCTTGCTATATGGCTTTCACCCCGTGGAACAACCTCCCAGAGAGTGTTGTGTAACTGGAACTTCAGAAGTTCAAGCGAAGATGCAATGCATTACTGCCCTATTACTAATCAACTTTTATTTTAATATTTTACTTACATTTTTATTATTTTTTTATCTATCTGTTTTCCTAATAACTGATCTCCTCTTTCTGTATTTCCCATTACCTTCTGTTACTTCTGTCGAATGAACACCATATTCTGTGGAAGCTTGAATTTCAGGTCAATGGCTCCTGTTGGCTTGTTCCGTATAAATAGGGTTCATCTTCTGATTAATAACAATAGTAATGAAAATCCAGAGGTGAGGGAGGAAACTGAATTAACTAACCTAGTCAGACTTACTCTCCGGATTAGAATATGCCTATTTTGGTCACCACTGGCATAAAGCGTGTATAACCCCATTAGATTGTTACCATGGGTATAGTGGGCAACTTGAAATATTAAACTTTACTTTAATATAATTTTCCATAGGCCATCTTTAATGCAATATAATGTTTAAAACTACAGTGATATTCTATCAGAGTAAGGGCAACTGACTGACAGTAATGAAAATAAACACGAAGGAAGCAAACTAGCCTGGACCACTGAACCTAACCTAACCTAGTGACTAACCTAGTGAGTAAGCCTTCACTGGTCTCTCTTCTGCAACAATAATTCACACTGCTGACATTCAGCATTATTAGCAGCAAGAGTACAGCCAGTTCAGAGCAGTGAACAGCAAACGAAGGAAGCAGACTAGCCTGGACCGACTGAACCTAACCTAACCTAGTGACTTACCTAGTGACTAAGCCTTCATTGGTCTCTGCTGCAACAAAAATTCACACTGCTGACATTAAGCACTATTAGCAGGAAGAGCACAGCCAGTTCACAGCAGTGAACAGCAAAATACCAGAATATTCATGACCTAGCATTCCGCTGCTCCGCGGAAGAAGTCCGAAAACCAACGAGACCAACTTGATATAGGTCAGCGTGTTCTTTGAGTCGCCAGGAAGTCTTGGACTGAACTAGGCCGCAACAATAAGAGGGGGAAAATGCCAGGAAGATAGATCCCACCTACTCTGGCCCTGGGGGATGCGGTGGGTTG
>NC_089786.1:52284694-52292194 GCF_040412425.1 Macrobrachium rosenbergii | reverse complement strand
ACCGTGACGTGACGGAATATATATATCCCTTGATTGCACGTCATTTAGAAACTCCCTGTATGCATAGTTATCGTGAGTACTGATAAAACCAAAATATATATGTTTAAGGTTTTAGCAAGATACATCTTTTAGAATTTTTGGAACTGTGGATATCACTAAATAGATAAAATGGGTTATGTTTTAGCTATTTTGAAACCGTGTTTATCAATAAAGAAATAAAATGGGTTGTGATTTAGAATTTTTGAAACTGTCTATCAATAAATAGATGAAATGGGTTATGTTTTAGATTTTTTGAAACTGTGGATATCAATAAATAGATAAGATGGGTTATGTTTTAGATTTTTTGAAACTGTGGATATCAATAAAGAAATGAAATGAGTTTTGTTTTAGAATTTATGAAACTGTGGATATCAATAAAGAATTGTTTTAGAATTTATGAAACTGTGGATATCAATAAAGAAATAAAATGGGTTATGATTTAGAATTTTTGAAACTGCGGATATCAATAAAGAAATAAGTGCAAATGGTAGTAAATAAAGTTATATATATATATATATATATATATATATATATATATATATATATATATATATATATATATATATATATATATATATATATATCATTTTATTGACTACCTTCTGTACCTATTTCTTTACTGATATCCACAGTTTCAAAAAAAAATCCAAAACACAACCCATGGCGTCCCTGACTTGTGCACAGAAGAGATACCAGCGGCCATCCATCACCACCAAAGCCTCCCCTCCTAACGAATAGCCGGGGCAGTAATTAATACCCTAAAAAACATCCTCCGCCGCGGGTCAATGATCTACCATACTACGCCCAGGGAAAGGGTGGAAAGATCTATTGTTGTTGCAAAGCCTCGGTTGCAACAGCGTCGCGAGCGTCTTGTTGCTTGCAAGACCCCAAAATAGCCGGCGCTGGATTACAGGATCGATGGCCAATTTCTTTTCAAGAAATTAAGCCGGGGCTTCTGTGGGGATGGCTAGCTGGCGACTCGCCTCTGCTTTGGGAAGGTGAATTGGCCCCCCGTAGATGGGGGCTAGTGCCGTCAGGGAACCTCATGCGGTGCACTGTAGGCGTTACTAAAGGTTCTTTGCAGCGTGCCTTCCTTAGGCCCCCAGCTGCAACCCCATTTGTTCCTTTTACTGTACCTCCTTTCATATTCTCTTTCTTCCGTCTTACTTTCCTTAACCCTCTCCTAACAGTTGATTCACAGTGCAACTGCTTTGAGGTTTTCCTCCTGTTACACCTTTCGAGCCTCCTACTCTCAATTTCCGTTTCGGCGCTGAATGACCTCATAGGTCCCAGTGCTTGGCCTTTGTGGCCTAAATTGTGTATTCAATTTAGTTCAAGGTGAATTGGCGTGCTTTAAACTCTACGGCTATTTAGCTCCACGATTCAGTTACTCTTAAAATTATTTGAGCGGTGGGTGGCGCACTGTAGGCAATGCTAAAAGGATGTTTGGAGCCTCCCTTCGGCTCATATTGGAAAGGTAAATTAGCTTGATGTAAAACTCTACGGATATTGCGCTCCACATTTCAGTTACCCTTATAACGATTTGAGCGGTGGGTGGTGCACTGTAGGCAATAATAAAATGTTGCTTTCAGCGTCCATTCGGCGCCTGAGTGCACCAGATTCTTAGCCCTTTGCTTTACCTCCGTTCCTCCTTCCTTCAAGTCTTGCTGTCCAACACCTCTAACTCTTACTGTACAACTGTGGGGTTTTCTCCAGATTCCATCATAAGATCCTTATACTTCATCTCCGTAATTTTTAGGATCTCTTTATCTTGCTGTCCAGCCACTCTAACTCCCTTTTCTAATAAGTGATTTCTTTCTGTACTTCCCATAACCTTCTGCTACAGCTTTCAGATGAAAATCATAGTCTTTGGAAGCCTGAATTTCAAGTCAGTGGCCCCCTTATTTTGGGCTTGTTCCTTGTGAATATGGGTTTATCTTCTGAGTAGCAGTAATAATAATAATAATAATAATAATAATAATAATAATAATAATAATAATAATAATAATAATAATAATGTCCTTTGGAGGCTTGAATTTCAAGTCAGTGACCCCCTTTTTTTGGGTTTGTTCCATGTGAATATGATTTTATCTTCTGAATAATAATAATAATAATAATAATAATAATAATAATAATATTCTTTGGAAGCTTGAATGGGCTTGTTCCATGTGGATATAGGTTTATTTTCTGAGTAATAATAATAATAATAATAATAATAATAATAATAATAATAATAATAATAATAATAATAATAATAATAATAAGAAGAAGAAGAAGAAGAAGAAGAAGACGAAGAAGAAGAAGAAGAAACTTGAATCCCAAGTCAATGACCCCTTTTGTGGGCTTGTTCCATGTGAATATGGGTTTATCTTCTGAATAATAATAATAATAATAATAATAATAATAATAATAATAATAATAATAATATTAACACTGATGTTATTGTTAAGTACTGACACTTTGATACTGACTGATATTATTGCTGATAAATTGTTTATATTTAAACAATAACTTTATTATTGATATTACTCAGCAACTGACATTATGCAGCGACCGATATTTGGATAATAACTAGCCATTAACATTAATATTCAAGTACTAACATATAAACACCGATATTATTCAGATATTGTCATTATTGACTGACGGATATTCCTGGTTTTATTCTTCTCCAAGGTCTTGTGACTCCCGGACCAATGATCTCATGTTTAGGAAATGCTACCCCTCGGGCCCCCCCAACACCCCACCCCCAATTATGATGAGGTTGCCCAATCTCGTGATGTGGTCCCGTGATGAGACGGCAAGAACTGTTTCAAGGCAGAAATGTTTGAGGTGGGGTTGGGAGAGAGAGAGAGAGAGAGAGAGAGAGAGAGAGAGAGAGAGAGGAGGGGTGAAAGAAGAAGGAAAGTTTATAAAGATATATATATATAGAGAGAGAGAGAGAGAGAGAATTTGTATATGATTTTCTTACAGAAGAATTTCGATGTATATTAATTACCTTTAGATGAAATGAAAGAGGGTAATTTTTTAAAGATAATAATTACAGTTGGTGTAATTCCTGTAATTACAAATTACAGTAGAACCGAAAAATTTTAAAACGCTGTCGTAATTCTTAGGGAAAATAAAAGCGATATATTTTGGGCCAAAATAATATCTAAAATATCTTCCTTTGAAAATATTTCTTTGCATTCCCGTAGGGAAAATAAAAGCGATATATTATCGGCCCAAATAATATCCGAAATATCTTCCCTGAAAAATATTTCCTTGCATTCTCGTAGGAAAAATAAAAGCGATATATTTTGGTCCAAAATTATATCTAAAATATCTTCCTTGAAAAATATTTCTGTGCCTTTCAGTAGGGAAAATAAAACCGATATATTATCGGCCCAAATAATATCCAAAATATCTTCCTTTAAAAATATTTCTGTGCCTTTCCGTAGGGAAAATAAACGCTATATATCTTGGGCCAAAATAATATCTAAAATATCTTCCTTTAAAAATATTTCTGCGCCTCTCCGTAGAGAAAATGAAAGCGATACATTTTGGGCCAAAATAATATCTAAAATATCGTTCTTTAAAAATATTTCTGTCCTTCTCCGTAGGAAAAATAAAAGTGTTATATTATCGGCCCAAATAATATCTAAATTATTTTCCTTTAGAAATATTTCTGTGACTCTGCGTAGGGAAAATAAAAGCGATATATTGTGGTCCAAAATAATATCTAAAATATCTTCCTTTAAAAGTATTGCTGTGCCTTTGCGTAGGAAAATAAAAGTTATATATTTTGGGCCAAAATGACATCTAAAATACCACCCTAAATACTATCTAAAATATCTTCCTTTAAAAACATTTCTGTGCCTTTGCGTAGGAAAAATAAAAGCGATATATTATGGCCTAAATACTATCTAAAATGCCTTCCTTTAGAAATATTTCTGTGCCTTTGCGTAGGGAAAATAAAAGCGATATATTTTGGGCCAAAAAGCGTTACCCATTGTGGGCCACGCACCGCCAAGCAAGCGGTAGCGTCAAACGGTGCTTGCAAATCCGTACGCGACATACGACAAAATACGCATCGCCCTCTCCTGGTGTTACGCTCTGCTGATGCGCGGGTTTCGTTCCGTGTTTTTTTTATAGGATGTCTTTTTATGTTCCGTATTTTTTATAGGATTTGTCTCCGTATTTTTTATCGGATTTTTTATGTTCCATACTTTTTTAAGTGATATTGTCGTGTGTTCCGTATTTTTTATCTGATTTTTTCTTATGTTCCGTATTTTTTTAAAGGTTTTTTCTTATGTTCCGTATTTTTTTGAAGGATTTCTTCTGATGTTCCGTATTTTTTTAAAGGATTTCTTATGTTCCGTATTTTTTACAGATTTCTTCTTATGTTCCGTATTTTTTTTTAAAGGATTTCTTCTTAGGTTTCGTATTTTTTTAAAGGATTTTTTCTTATTTTGCATATTTTTTAAAGGATTCTGTATTAGGTTCCGTATTTTTTTTAATGGTTTTGTCTTATGTTCCGTATTTTTTTGAAGGATTTTATCTTATGTTCCGTATTTTTTTAAGGATTTTGTCTTTAGTTCCGTATTTTTTTAAAAGGATTTTGTCTTTAGTTCCGTATTTTTTTCGGATTTCTTCTTATGTTTTCGTATTCTTTTTATGTTCCGTATTTTTCTTAAGGATTTTTTCTTTAGTTCCGTATTTCTTTAAAAGGACTCTGTCTTAGTTTCCGTATCTTTTAAATCGATTTTGTCCTATGTTCCGCATTTTTTTTTTTTTTTGTCGGAGTATGTCTTACATTCCGTATTTTTCCCCCGTGTACCTGATTTTAATTTTGGCGGCATGTAGAATTTGTTAATTAAAATGAAAACCGTTTTTGCCCGACTTTTACCAGTATTTTTGTCAATTTCTTATTTTTATTATTATTATTTTTTTTCGGGACGTTTCCCTAGTACGATTTCAGGTACTTATCTTAATGTTAGTCTTAATATATTCCTTTTATATTGACTTGTTTTTCAAGTTTGTATTTCTCAGTTGATATAGAATTTGATTCTGTCATTAATATTTTTTCATATATATGTGTGTGTGCAGATATGTATGTATGTATATATATATATATATATATATATATATATATATATATATATATATATATATATATATATATATATATATATATATATACTGTATAGAGAGAGAGAGAGAGAGAGATCCATATTTATATACATTTATTTATACATATGTACACACATAAATTTGTCATGTACATTAAGAATAATGACATTTATGTATTCAAGGTACAAAAGCACCCATCTACAGCATTAACTCACGCACAAACACACACACGCTCACACACAAGCAAGCATGCGCACGCGCGAGCTCTCCAAATCCACCCCGCAAGCACCACAAAAGGAGAGAGAGCGAGAGGTGAGGGCGAGAATTGCTTTCGATAAAAACAAAATGCTTTTGCGGTGCGCCAATAAAGAACCAAGTGATAGGTTACCAGATACTCCCAGACAGAGCTGGCCCCCCCCCCAAAAAAAAAAGAAAGAAAAAAAGATAAAAATATTGTCGATAGGAAAGTCAATAAAGCTACTCGGGTCTTATCCAGTTTGGGAGGTGATAGCGATTCCTTCTTATATATCTGATTGCTGGTGGGGCGTGTCTATATATATATATATATATATATATATATATATATATATATATATATATATATATATATATATATATATATATATATATATATACATATATATATATATATATATACATTCATATATAAACATATAAACGTATATATATTCATATAAATTTCTGACCCACATGGGGTTCGAACCCAGGCTCTCAAATGACAGGCCAGGGCGTTACCAGTTGACCCGCAAACATCTTTAAAGAAGTTGGAACAGAAGTACCTAGGTTTCATCTTCCGTTATGACCTTTGTGGGTCAGTTGGTAACGCCCTGGCCTGTCATTTGAGAGGTTGGGGTTCGACCCTGATGTGATTCAGAATTATGCCCTTCTTCACATTCAACTAAACACTTTCAAATGGCCCCTTTACCAGCTTCCGCAGTATCTCCTCACTGTCACCAATTTGCTGTTTATTCTGTCCTGTCCCTTGTCTCTTTTACATTTCTGGAAAGAAAACTATTGCGTCAACTTTGTCTGTCCATCCGCACCTTGTTCTGTCCGCCCTCAGATCTTGAAAACCACTGAGGCTAGAGGGCTGCAAATTGGTATGTTGACCATCCACCCTCCAATCATCAAACATACCAAATTGCAGCCCCGTAGCTTCAGTAGTTTTTTATTTTATTTAAGGTTAAAGTTAGCCATAGTTGTGCTTCTGGCAACGGTATAGGATAGGCTGCCACCGGACCGTGGTTAAAGTTTCAAGGGCCGCGGCTCATACAGCATTATACCGAGACCACCGAAAGATAGATCTATTTTCGGTGGCCTTGATCATATCCTGTAGCGGCTGTACAGAAAACTCGATTGCGCCGAAGAGACTTCGGCGCATTTTTTTACTTGTTTTAACTCTGTCTTCATGACTCGTGTTTTTCCTAGATTTACCTAGACTCCCATCTAGTGAATTTCTGCGTATTCTGAGTGTATCAGATCTGTGTTTGTATTTATTTATTTGCATATTTTTTTTATTAAAATTAATCCATTCCTCTCCAGATATACATTCTATGCATTCTACGAAGCAAACCTAGTGAGTGAATCAGTGTGTTCTAAGTGTGTGAAGTTTAGGTTTATATATATATATATATATATATATATATATATATATATATATATATATATATATATATATATATATATATATATATATCTTTTATTTTTTAACATAAGTCCAGTGACGTCAATATTAGTGACCTTACCTTATTTCTTAAATCTATGAATTTATTTTCTTATCTTATTTTCTTATTATCTTATTTTATTTTCTTATCTTATTTTCTTATTTTATCATCTTGTTTTCCTATTATCGTATTTTCTTATTTGATTTTCTTATCTTATTTTCTTATTTTCTTATTATCCTATTTTCTTGCAATCATATTATCTTATTTTCTTACTATCTTATATTCTTATTTTCTTATTTTCTTTTTTTCTTAATGAAGTAAATGACTCTGACTATACCGGTGTGACCCTTTTTTCGCAAAATTGTCAATTACCCACACGCAAAATACGTACGGACTCTCTCTCTCTCTCTCTCTCTCTCTCTCTCTCTCTCTCTCTCTCTCTCTCTCTCTCTCTCTCTCTCTCTCGTATGTGCGTGTACATGTGTACGTAACTACGCTCGCGTACTGCGCAATATGTTCACGGAAAAATCAATTGTATAAGCACAAACATCTACACGACTGGTTTTATGGCAAAATCGATGGAAAATAATGACATATGTGATGCAGATTGGTTATCAGGTTGCTGACTTATTGACAGTTATGTTTGACTGTTAAGCAGAAATAT
>NC_089786.1:52257194-52277194 GCF_040412425.1 Macrobrachium rosenbergii | reverse complement strand
TTGATTCATTGCACAGTCTTGCATCAGTGCAACTTTTTTCTGGGGGGGGGGGAGAGAAGACAGTGCATTGATTGATATGTTTATATTTCTAAAATTTGAGTCATTATTATTTTGGTGAGGCATTTTAATAAAAATTTTTTTTTTTATTTATATGTATGTATATATATACTGTGTATGTATATATTTGTACATGTATATAAATATATATACGCAGTATGTATGTATATACATATACATATATAATTATTCACAATTTAAAACTAGAAAATTCCCAAAATTTTAATTATAATTTTAAGGAGACATTTTGATACAAAAAAATTTTGTTGTCAAAAAAATTATAATTACTCAAAAATTTGAAAAAAAGTCACAAAATTCCTGACATTATATACTGTATAATGGTTTATTCGTATGTTTAGTTTAATCTGGCCTTATGCCAGCACGGGCTCTTGCCATAGAATGTCCTGGAACGGTCAGTAAACGTGGTAAGGTGTTACAGGGTACAAGAGACCTGTTGTGGACCTCTGGGCTCGTCCTAACCAACCGTGAATTTTGAGAATTTATAAATTTAACATATTTCGACCTACTCTCATCCAATTCCGCTCACCCCTTCTCGAGACATGGGTCAGATCCCGTAACCTTGACCTCTTGTGAAAAAAAATAAAAAATAAAAAAAGAAAAATAACACCAGCAAGAGCCAGAAATAAAATCAAATAAAAGAAAACAGCTTCTGAGAGTAATAATATCGGTGGCTCCAAGAACCACCCGGGCCGGAAGTTGGCTCAGGCCGAGTGACTGCAGACTTTTTTGGGGTGCGGGGGCCGGGGGGAAGAAGGCTTTTGTTTATTACTTCCGCCGAGGACACACAAACACACACACGAGAAAAACAAGCAGACAAACAAATTGAATGTGTGTGTGTGTGTGTGTAGCGTGTGTGTGTGTGTGTGTAAAGCAAGATCCGCTTGCGCCTTTTTTTGGGGTGAGTGAGTCAGCATTTTTTTGATAATTTTTTTTTTTATTGATGGACAAAAATATTTTACAGTCTCTCTCTCTCTCCCTCTCTCTCTCTCTCTCTCTCTCTCTCTCTCTCTCTCTCTCTCTCTCTCTCTCTCTCTCTCTCTCTCTCTCTCTCTATATATATATATATATATATATATATATATATATATATATATATATATATATATATATATATATATATATATATATATATATATATATATATATGTATATATATGTATATATATGTATATATATAAACACACATATATGTACATATATGTATACACATATACATACATATACATACACAACCCAATCATTCTGCCTCCCCAGACCAGCAGCCGGTCAATTCGATGATAATGATCAGCCAATCGACCTAATCCCAGTCTCTGGATACAGTTAGTAGCACCCGGCGTTCCAGTCAGCTGATAATATTAGTGGGAGTCTTCCTCATCAAATAACGAATCTCCCTTTCCAGTTTTCTAATCTCCTTTGCGGAGATTCCTCAGATGATTTTTTGTGATTTTCTCTAGATTATATTTTATTTTGGGTTTTTTATTTTTTAGGTTTTTTATTGATTTTTTTTTTTAGTTTTTTGTGTTTTGTTTTGATTTGTTTATTTTATATATTTATGTATGTTATATATATAAGCATATATATATATAAACATATATATATATATATATATATATATATATATTATGTATAGATATATATGAATATAATATATATATATATATGTATATATATATATATATATATATATTATATAGATATATATATGTATAGATATATATAAATATATATATATAAACATATATATATTTATATATATATATATTATATATATATATATATATATATATATATATATATATATATATATATATATATATATTGACATAATTGTTTGGAATATTCCAAAGCCTAATTCCAAAGAGAGAGAGAGAGAGAGAGAGAGAGAGAGAGAGAGAGAGAGAGAGAGAGAGAAGAGAAATCATAACGAAAGCTATTAGGCGTGGCAATCTCGACGATCAGAGGGTTTCTGCCCGCTCCTCAAACTGTGGTACTCTGTTTCTCCTTCCATGTTTCCAGAAATCCTTTAGCTGATCCTGCTTTGAAAATCCTCGTGTGACCATCGTTAAATTGGAATAAATGTGCCCGTCACGGCCTCTTCACAAGAATAATAAAAAAAAAGGTAAAAAATGCGTTTTCTGTACAGCTTATAATAATCAAGGCCACCGAAAACAGATCTATCTTTCGGTGGTCTCGGTATAATGCTGTATGAGCCGCGGCCCATGAAACTTGAACTTCGGGCCGGTGGTGGCCCGGCCTATATCGTTGCCGGACGCACGATTATGGCTAACTTTAACCTTAAATCAAATAAAAACTTCTGAGGCTAGAGGGCTGCAATTTGGTATGTCTGATGATTGGGGGTGGATGATCATCATACCAATTTGCAGCCCTCTAGCCTCAGTAGTTTTTAAGATCTGAGGGCGGACAGAAAAAGTGCGGACAGAAAAAAGTGTGGTCAGAAAAAAGTGCGGACGGAAAAAGTACGCAAAGAAGAATTGCGGACAGAAGAAGTGTGGACAGAAAAAAGTGCTGACAGAAAATGTACGGACAGGGAAAAGTGCGGACAGAAAAAAGTTCAGACAGAAAAAGTTCAGACAGAAAAAAGTTCAGACAGAAAAAAGTATGGACAGAAAAATTGCGGACAGAAAAAAGTGGGAACAGAATAAAATGCGGACGGACAGACAAAGCCGGCACAACAGTTTTCTTTTACAGAAAACAAAAAAAGAATAAATTTTTTTCAGGTAAACTCGAACGCAAGTTTTAATCCCCAGATTATATTAAAACAAACTTTCTTCTCTGCCTAAAAGACGTCTGTCATCTTCTGTCAATCGTGAATAGATTATAGCTAATTATTTAATTTAAGTATTTATGAATGAATGAATTAGTTTTTTATTGTAATGGCTGTAAGTGATTTTGTATGACGTCATTTTCAAAGATTTAAAAAAAAAATTTTAGTTCACAATTGAATGACTGCCTTAGCTGCATCTCTGAACGAGAACAGCAGGCAGCATCGCCCCTCCTAAAGCCACCCACACCACAGCAAAGAACGAGCACAGCAGCAATAACAGCAGAAAGACAGACAGGCTTATATAAACAGCAAATTTAACAGCATCCATAATAGATCAGAACGGTAACAGCAGGTAGCAGCATCTTTCTCTTCCTCTCTCAGACCTCACATCACAGCAAAGAACGAGCACAGCAATAGCAGCAATAACAGCAGGAATAGAGAGAGAGAGAGAGAGAGAGAGATACGGATAGACATCAGATGCAATAGAAGAAGAAGAAGAAGAAGAAGAAGAAGAAGAAGCAGAGGATCTTAGGGCACCGACTGTCCTATCTCCCGGGGTGACGCCGCTCTGTATGTGGTTCTAGACCACGGTGCCGACTGCCTCTTTTGCAGGCCGCATTCGTTGGAAGGGGGAGGGAAGGAGGAGGAGAGGAGGAGGTATAGCGCAATTGATAACGAAGTTTGGGAGGGGGGGAGGGGGAGAGTGGGGGAGAGACTGCCATGACACCGCTATCAAGATAAGGCGGCGAGCGTCGGCCACGGATGAGAAATTCAACCTTACGGGGGGAAAGTCAAGGTTGTGATTATTTTGTGGTGGTGGCCTTTCCGGCTTCCTTTCTCTCTCTCTCTCTCTCTCTCTCTCTCTCTCTCTCTCTCTCTCTCTCTCTCTCTCTCTCTCTCTCTTTTATCACCCTATTTGTTCCCTGCCTTCCTCTGCGTTCGCTAACTTCCCTGGGTCAATTATAATTTTTTTTTTTCGTCACAAAAGCAAACATTAGAGGCAGTTCCGCTGAAGTCTAATGGGCTAACGGGCCTTCTTGTGGCCCGTTAACTCATACGCAGCATTCCCGAGATCGGCAGAAAGTTTCACATTGATTATATAACATTTCGAGACCTATAATTGCAATTGGAACTTCAGAAGTTCAAGCGAAGATGCAATACATTGCTGCCCCAATACAGTTCATTTTGTATTTTTAACATGTTACATTTTTATTTATTTATCTGTTTATTTATTTGTTAATTTATCTTTTTTCCTAATTACTGATCTCCTCTTTTTGTATTTCCTGTTACCTTCTGTTATTTCTTTCGAATGAACACCTTAATGTTCTTTGGAAGCTTGAATTTCAAGTCAGTGGCCCCTTTGGTGGGCTTGTTCCATAGTAATAGGGTTCATCATTTGAATAATATTATTAATAATAATAATAATAATAATAATAATAATAATAATAATAAATATAGTCCTTGTTGTAAAGTCAAGATATCAATCAGAAATGGAGATAACAAACTTGAAATCATTTTTATTGATAACTTCAACAACTCTGACCCAAATTCTACCAAAAGTTGGCTACCTGGAGAGAGTCACCTTAAGAATGTATGCGCCAAGTTTCATTAAATTCCGTTCGAGCGTTCTTGAGGTGTCGCATTTAATAAGACTAACGGACATAGACTGTGGAGATAATTAACTTAAAATAATTTTTGATAACTTCAACAACTCTGAGCCGAATTCCACCAAAATTTGACCACCTCGAGAGAGTAACCTAAAGAATGTATGCGCCAAGTTTCATCAAATTCCGTTCAAACGTTCTTGAGATATTGCATTTAATAATAAGGCTAACATGCGTAAGAAGAAGGCACCCTTCTACCAGTTATGCCAGCGGAATAGAAAAAAAATTACCTCTCAAAAAATTCATTAGTTAATTTTGGAACTTTATGAAAAAATGTGACAAGGTTAAGCAATGCTTAGTTACATAGGGTCAGGTGTTGGATGGGTGCCCGCTAGGAAATTCCAGAATACCTGCTGATAACCCTTCCACAGAATAAGACATGGTTATATAATATATATATATATATATATATATATATATATATATATATATATATATATATATATATATATATTATTTTGCTGTAATGCGAACTTATTAAAATGAACAAAAATATTCTCGATTTAATAATAATAATAATAATAATAATAATAATAATAATAATAATAATAATAATAATAATAATAATAATAATAATAATAATAATAAAATTCACCATATTTTTCGCGTTGAGAAATTTACGTATTAACTTGAATACATCTTTACCAGAAGGGCTTGGGGCTCGCAGCCTCACCCTGCAAGACTCTGGAACAACATAGGAACACAGGAAGAGGGGAAGCAATAGAGAAAATTGTAAATAGATAAATAATAGAAGGCTTCGAGCATACGATAAACATATATATATATATATATATATATATATATATATATATATATAGAGAGAGAGAGAGAGAGAGAGAGAGAGAGAAAGGAGATTTAAAGAAGGGAGAGAAAGTTTGGGTCCTAATAAGAGACCAAAAGAAAGTAAGAGAAAGGTAGAAAGTCCCAATGAAATAGATTAGCAAGAGAAAACAGAATTCTATTGGCTGTGTCATGTCATAATTGCCCCTTGGGAAATAGCTATTTCGTATGGGGATTTCGTGTTGACAGAGAGAGAGAGAGAGAGAGAGAGATAGAGAGAGAGAGAGAGAAAGAGAAAGAGAGAGTTGTTCATCATATGTCGCAATGCAGTAACAGTACATTTCTCTCTCTCTCTCTCTCTCTCTCTCTCTCTCTCTCTCTCTCTCATAAAAACTCAAAAAAGCACTTTTTCCGTATCATATTCTTTGTAGGGCTGTGGTGACATGTTATATTTTTGTCCAGTGCTCTCTCTCTCTCTCTCTCTCTCTCTCTCTCTCTCTCTCTCTCTCTCTCTCTCTCTCTCTCTCTCTCTCACCTCTAACTTTTATATGTGTATATATGTGTGTGTGTGTTTGTGTATGTGAATATATGTAGAAACATACATACATATATATATATACTAACTGATGAGAGAGAGAGAGAGAGAGAGAGAGAGAGAGAGAGAGAGAGAGAGAGAGAGATCAACTCGATTTTCTGACAATCTTGAAAGGATAAAAAATAGAAGAAGAAGAAGAAGAAGAAGAAGGAAAAAAAAAAAGCTGTTTACGTGACGCGGATTAGATCAGCTGTTGTTCTTATCAAGTTTTGTGATTTCTAACCCCCCCCCTCTACCCTCTCCCCATTCCCTCCCCTCCCCCCAAGCGTTAGTTAACAGGTAATGGAGGGACCGAGAATAAAAGGAAATCAGAAAATGGGAAATAGTGTCAAGTTGGAAGCCTGATGTTCTCACAAAAGAATTTCCAGAGGTGCGGAAGGCTAGGCCTATGTAGCCTTGTATAAATGTCGTTTTTTTTTTTTGTTTTTTTTTAGTTTTCTGTAAAAGAAAACTATTGTGCTGGCTTTGTCTGTCCGTCCGCACTTTTTCTGTCCGCGCTTTTTTCTCTTCGTACGTTTTTCTGTCTGAACTTTTTTCTGTCTGAACTTTTTTCTGTCTGCATTTTTTCCTGTCCGCACTTTTTTCCGTTCACACTTTTTTCTGTCCGCACTTTCTCTCCGCACTTTTTTCTGTTCGTACTGTTTTCTGTCTATTTTTTTCTGTCTGCACATTTTTCTGTCCGCACTTTTTCCTGTCTGCATTTTTTACTGTCCGCGCTTTTTTCTGTCCGCGCTTTATTCTGTCCGCACTTTTATCTGTCCGCACTCTTTCTGTGAACTTTTTTCTGTCCGCAATTTTTCTGTCCGCCCTCAGATCTTGAAAACTACTGAGGCTATAGGGCTGCAAATTGGTATGTTGATCATCCACCCTCCAATCATCAAACAAAAAATTGCAGCCCTCCAGCCTCAGTAGTTTTTATTCTATTTAAGTTTAAAGTTAGCCATAATCGTGCTTCTAGCAACGATATAGGATAGGCCACCACCAGTCCGTGGTTAAAGTTTCATGGACCGCGTCTCATACAGCATTATACCGAGACCACCGAAAGATAGATCTATTTTCGGTGGCCTTGATTATACGCTATAGCGGCTGTACAGAAAACTCGATTGCGCCGAAGAAACTTCGGCGCATTCAAGTAACAAAGACTTTGATAAGTAACAAAAGTCCGCTAAGTAACAATGACCCTATAGCCTGCACTTGATTACTTTCTGAGTATCGTCAGCTGATAGGAACTCCACTTAGTTCCTAGCCTAAACTGACTTCTACTTTACACTTAACATTATATACAAGAGATTCATTTGAAAACTTATCATATAAGTGATAGCATAACAAAAATAACCATGATAAGACTACTGATAAGTACAGAAATCTGTTATTATTAATATTATTATTATTATTATTATTATTATTATTATTATTATTATTATTATTATTCAGAAGATGAACCCTATTCATATGGAACAAGCCCACCACAGGGGCCACTGACTTGAAATTCAGGCTTCCAAAGAATATTATGGTGTTCATTAGAAAGAAGTAACAGAAGGTCAAGAGAAATACAAAAATCAGAAATCAGTTATTTAGAAAATACAAAAAAATAATAAATGAAAATATAAAAATATCAGTAAAATACAAAATTAATTTTTTTAGGTTAGTAATGCGTTGCTTCTTCGCTTGAACTTTTGAAGTTCCATTTGCCTAACAACCTTATGCGTTGTCAATAAGCTTTCTCTTTTCTTAATAGCAACAGAGCTGCCCCCTTTGTTTAAAGTTCTCGCTGGATTCTTATAGACACGTTTGAAAGGTCAATTTGGATTTTTTTCTCTCCACCCGTAGGCATCTAGTGGACATGGCTTCAATTCTAGCTAATGAAAAAACTACAGTTTATTTGCCAGATGTTGTCTCTTTTGAATCAGAAAGGTGTTAATGCTTTAAATTTTTACCTACGCATTCAGTAGACTGTTCAGTTATACAAGTAAAAATTTGTTCAGTTATACAAGTATACGACAAGTAAAAATTAGCACTCAGAGAGGGCATACCCCTGCCAGCATCAAAACCCAATATCAAATCCCTTATCCCCAAAAGTTGCATTTCCTATCTCATCAGTAATTATTTGCCTAACCCCGCTCATAAAGAATGCCATTCTGCTTTCATATTCCTGATTAGCAAGACAGAACACGCCATTACACTTGGAAAGACGGCAGTTACCATATTCATGTTGTCCATCAGAAATAAATAATTTAAACCATCTAATTCAACAGTTTCAGAACTTTATCCCCGTAAGACTGGAAAGGAGAATCTTGAATAACTTCCAACTACAAACAGTAATCTAGGAAAGACGATAGTTACCGTCATCATCTTGTACCTCAGAAAGAAAACGATTGAAAGGTTTTGTCCATTTCAACAAACCATTTCAGACCTTTGTCACTAACAGAATGCAAAGTACTTGGTAACTCCTAACTACAAGCAATCATCTAAGGAAAAACGATAGTAACCATCTTCAACTTGTTCCTCAGAAAGAAAATATCTAAAAAAAATCTAGGATAGACGGTAATTACCATCACCATCCTGTACCCCAGAAAGGAAACATTTAGAATTACCTTTGAACTCAATAAGCTGTTTCAGCATTATCACTTTGAGAATGTTGATTCTTAAGTCACTCCTAACCACAAACAAACAAACAAACAAAAAAACACCCTGAAGAGATTTTTATGGTGTAGACATCTCCACTTGATATGATACGGATACGAAACTGATCTATTTCTAATAGTTGAGGTCCACTGCAGTCTAATCCTATAAGACTTATGACCTGAGACACACACATTTTATTCTTCTTTACGACCGACTCCATTTGGTCCTGTGAGAGAGAGAGAGAGAGAGAGAGAGAGAGAGAGAGAGAGAGAGAGAGAGAGAGAGAGAGAGAGAGAGGAAATTATTTCTTATGGATTAGATTTTTGAGTTAAGAAGAGGGAATGAAATTATTTCTTGTGCAGTTTCAGGTGTAAAGGTTGGAAGAAAGAACTTAATGTGTGTGAGAGAGAGAGAGAGAGAGAGAGAGAGAGAGAGAGAGAGAGAGAGAGAGAGAGAAAACGTAGCAGAAAGCTAGAGACAGACAGAGAGAAACTATTTGGAAGTAATATGACCTCTCATAAACAATTTAATTTCGATGGAGAGAGAGAGAGAGAGAGAGAGAGAGAGAGAGAGAGAGATGCTGGTCCCGACTATCGATTGGGTGGGTATCTGACAATTACCTGCAGAAGTGCTGTGCAATTGCAAATAATTTGCGGAATACCAACATTTTCCTTATCGTCGCCATCACCAAGTTGATAAAGTTGTATGACTGATGTGGCTATTATTATTATTATTATTATTATTATTATTATTATTATTATTATTATTATTATTATTATTATTTATATATATATATATATATATATATATATATATATATATATATATATATATATATATATATATATATATATATATATAAAATTTACGCCTTCTTATGAGTCTTATAATAATAATAATAATAATAATAATAATAATAATAATAATAATAATATTTATAATAATAATGTATATATAAAATACAGTATACTTATGTATATGCACAGTATACATACTGCACCTTATGCCCTTTTTGCCCAAAAAGATCGACTGGCGCCAGTAGGTATTCATATCTCTCTCTCTCTCTCTCTCTCTCTCTCTCTCTCTCTCTCTCTCTCTCTCTCTCTCTCTCTCCATCGAATTTAAATTGTTGAAAGAGAAGCCACATCTCTCTCTCTCTCTCTCTCTCTCTCTCTCTCTCTCTCTCAGGAGCATAAAAGTAAAACTAGGTTAAAAAGAATAAAAAATGTCAGTGCATTGCAGAAGCGGGACTGCGGATTCTGAAGATGATAAAATCGATGCCATCTCTTCTTCTTCTTCATAAAAAGATGTTTGAAAGATAATCAGAGTGAGAGGTAAATTGCATTTATGCATGCATGCAAAAGTACGTTTGGAAACGCACGCGCATGCACACACACAGACGCAAAAATATATATATATATATATATATATATATATATATATATATATATATATATATATATATATATATATATATATATATATATATATATATATATATATATATATATATATATATATATATATATATATATATATATTCCTGTCTCTTATACAAGGTGCATCCATTTGTGTGTACACGTGCAAAAGCACGTGTTTTATGCATTCGTGCACTGTTTACACGTGTGTGCGTGCAAAGAATTACATATCTGATGCGTGCATACTAAATAAACACATGTGTAATACATGCATTCAGTTTAACACGAATCAAACGCGTACTATATTTTAACACGTCGGGAACACGTGTTTATAATTAAGCCCACATATTTGCGATTCCGCACCCTCGCGCGAGCATTGCGACGTTCAAATACGCAAATACGCCACTTGCGAATAACGGTAATTATAGACAAACAATTACGACGAACGTAAACTGCCATTTTTACGAAACGTGTATAAGTCGTGTTCGATTCTCATTTAGTTCTTGAAATTCTTGCTCGGTCATTTTATTTGGTATTCTTCAAATATCTCTTGATTTTGTTTGGTAATTTTTAAATTCTGGTCCGTTTTGTTTTGTATTCTTCAAAGACCTGTCCATTTTATTTTGTATTCTTCAAAGACCTGTCCATTTTATTTTGTGTTCTTCAAAGACCTGTCCATATTATTTTGTATTCTTCAAAGACCGGTCCATATTATTTTGTATTCCTCAAAGACCTGTCCATTTTATTTTGTATTCTTCAAAGACCTGTCCATTTTATTTTGTATTCTTCAAAGACTTGTCCATTTTATTCTGTATTCTTCAAAGACCTGTCCATTTTATTTTGTATTCTTCAAAGACCTGTCCATTTTATTTTGTATTCTTCAAAGACCTGTCCATTTTATTTTGTATTCTTCAAAGACCTGTCCATATTATTTTGTATTCTTCAAAGACCTATCCATTTTATTTTGTATTCTTCAAAGACTTGTCCATTTTATTTTGTATTCTTCAAAGACTTGTCCATTTTATTTTGTATTCCTCAAAGACCTGTCCATATTATTTTGTATTCTTCAAAGACCTGTCCATATTATTTTGTATTCTTCAAAGACCTGTCCACATTATTTTGTGTTCTTCAAAGACCTGTCCATATTATTTTGTATTCTTCAAAGACCTGTCCATTTTATTTTGTATTCTTCAAAGACCTGTCCATTTTATTTTGTATTCTTCAAAGACCTGTCCATTTTATTTTGTGTTCTTCAAAGACCTGTCCATATTATTTTGTATTCTTCAAAGACCTGTCCATTTTATTTTGTATTCTTCAAAGACCTGTCCATTTTATTTTGTATTCTTCAAAGACCTGTCCATTTTATTTTGTATTCTTCAAAGACCTGTCCATATAATTTTGCATTCTTCGAAGACCTGTCCATTTTATTTTGTATACTTCAAAGACCTGTCCATTTTATTTTGTATTCTTCAAAGACCTGTCCATTTTATTTTGTATTCTTCAAAGACCTGTCCATTTTAGTTTGTATTCTTCAAAGACCTGTCCATTTTATTTTGTGTTCTTCAAAGACCTGTCCATATTATTTTGTATTCTTCAAAGACCTGTCCATTTTATTTTGTATTCTTCAAAGACCTGTCCATTTTATTTTGTATTCTTCAAAGACCTGTCCATTTTATTTTCTATTCTTCAAAGACCTGTCCATTTTATTTTGTATTCTTCAAAGACCTGTCCATTTTATTCTGTATTCTTCAAAGACCTGTCCATATTATTTTGTAGTCTTCAAGGACCTGTCCATTTTATTTTGTATTCTTCAAAGACCTGTCCATTTTATTTTGTATTCTTCAAAGACCTGTCCATTTTATTTTGTATTCTTCAAAGACCTGTCCATATAATTTTGTAGTCTTCAAAGACCTGTCCATTTTATTTTGTATTCTTCAAAGACCTGTCCATTTTATTTTGTATTCTTCAAAGACCTGTCCAGAAAACAAGTAGCGTGAGAGCTTAATTACCACTTGGACAGAAAACAGATAGAAATTGACAGAAGAACCTGCTGAGTAATTAACTTGATTACCATAAGAAACACATTAGACAGTGACAGCAAGCAACGGACAGGAATTACTGTAGACAGAAACAGACAGCATTGACAGCGTAACCCCCAGTAGGAAAAACTTACAGACAGCAAATAACAGACAGGAATTAATATGGACAGAAACAGTCAGAATAGACAGCGGAACTCCCAGTAAGAAAAATATTACAGACAGCAAATAACAGACAGGAATTACTATAGACAGACACACCGAACTGACAGCATCAGCCTCCATCAAGAACGAAAGCCAACAGACAGACAGACAGAGAATTAGACAGACAGGTAATGAATGACAGCAGCGAAAGAATTAACCGATAATCACATTGGGATTAAAAAGAAAGCGTCGGCCTATCCCTAATTAAGTGGGGTTTTTTTTTATTTACGTATTGAATTATTTTTTTTTATCGCTAATTTGATCGCCTTTTTTTTTTTTAACTGAGTTTCGGGTAAACATGTTTTGGCTGCCCTAATAATTGTGAGTGTATTGTATATATATACATGTCGATAATACGGTAGTTTTTATCATTCAGTCTCTCTCTCTCTCTCTCTCTCTCTCTCTCTCTCTCTCTCTCTCTCTCTCTCTCTGACATTATATATATATATATATATATATATATATATATATATATATATATATATATATATATATATATATATATATATATATATATATCGATCATACTCTCTCTCTCTCTCTCTCTCTCTCTCTCTCTCTCTCTCTCTCTCTCTCTCTCTCTCTCTCTCTCTCTCCTACCAAGCAATAGAACCCGGGTTCAATTCTCTTGCGGGGCATAGACCGGTTGGCCCCTTTGAAAAAAAAAATTTAATTAAAAAAAATTCTGTATCTGTTGACTTAACCGTGGTAGTTGAAAAAGACTCTCTTAAAATAGGAAATGCTTGTATGTTTGTGCGTGTGCGCGTGTGCGCGCGTGTATTTTTTCTTCCCGGGAGCTAATGGTTTAATGTTTTCCTTAATAAAAAAGATCTGTAAAATACAGTTGAATAAGTTACCTCATTTCGACTGATAAACATCTTTCTATCTTCTCACCTCTTTCCCATTTCCCCCTACCCATACCCATACCCTGTACCCCTACCCCTACCCTCTACCCTCCCACTTCCCATAGACTGTTATTCAAAGTTTCAGCGGGCCTATACCCGTAGACACTTTTCCTCATTTCTGTAAAAAATCACAGCTTTTACAAAGGTGATTTATGAATTGTAATTTGGTAAAATAATCCCCTTTACGAACGCATGTAATCCGGATGTGATTCCTTCCAAGTATGTCACCTGGTGCCCCTGATAGATGGATTACAGGATGACAACTTGACCTACTAGGATTTATAAAACAATGGCTATGTGTCATCATTTCTGCCCTAAAATGGAAAACTGCAGTATCAGCAAAATTTTCGAAATTGAGATATGCCACCTTTTGGGCTCATGAAACACTAATGCACAAGTTACTGAAGTTTCGGGATGATTCTTCAACGCTTTCCACGAGTATTTAGGGGGTCCTATTTGCAGTAACTGCAAAATCATTAGTAAGGCAAGGGAGCATCTACCATTTATCTCAGTTTTGTACTTTTGCAGACACTGCGGTCTTCCATTTTAGGACAGTGTTGCTCTTGCAAAATGGATTGCAGGGTGGCCTCTTCACCTGGGATTTATCAGGCGACCAATATTCATGTTATCTTTTAATCTTATGATGGCAGATTCGGGCAGGAACTTGAGGATATTAAAGATGGCCTACTCGGGTTAATGAGATGCCCTGAATCTTGAAGGTGGACCTAAACCCCCGGATTTTCCAGACCTTACTTAGTAGATCTTTGTGGTCCTGTAGCCTTTGCAATAAGTAATCTCCAGTTTATCCCACGTAGATATTATTTCAGTCTCGTAAACACCGAATTCAGTTTCTTTTTAATGTCTTTATATATTAATGAGCGTACTTCGTACATAGTTCAAGAATATATAGGTATATATAAAATTCAAGAATGTGTATATCAAGAATATGTTATTAAGTTCGGTGTTCTTGGTCGCAGTCTTGATATATATATATATATATATATATATATATATATATATATATATATATATATATATATATATATATATATATATATATATATATATAAAAGTTAAGTATATCTTAGTTTAACCAGACCACTGAGCTGATTAACAGCTCTTCTATAGGGCTGGCCCGAAGGATTAGATTTATTTTACCTGGCTAAGAACCAGCTGGTTACCTAGCAACGGGACCTACGGCTTATTTTGGAATCCGAACCACATTATGACGAGAAATGAATTTCTATCACCAGAAATAAATTCCTCTAATTCTTTATTGGCCGGTCGGAGAGTCGAACGCTGGGGCCAACAGCGTGATATATATATATATATATATATATATATATATATATATATATATATATATATATATATATATATATATATATATATATAGATAGATATATATATATATATATATATATATATATATATATATATATATATATATATATATATGTATATATATATATATATATATATATATATATATATATATATATAATATATATATGAAACAAAACAGGCTTCATCAGCAGAATCAAACTCCCGCACGTAGTCTGGTATAAAGACTGTGACCAAGATATACATATCCTTGAATTCCGTATATACCCATATATTCTTGAACTATATACGAAGTACGCTCATTATTAATATATAATAAAGACATTGAAAAGAAACTGAATTCGATGTTTACAAAGTACCCTGTGAAGGCGGAGATTAAAATGTGGAATAATCTGGAGATGACTTGAAATTTCTTCATTTCAGTATAACTGATTTCGTGATCTGCAATAAAATTCTTCGAAGGTTAATTTTATTGTTTGTAAATTCTTCTTAGACAAACTCAAATGATATATATTATTTTTAATTCATTTTCGTAGACAAACTCAAATGATATATATTTATTTTTAATTCATTTTTGTAGACAAACTCAGATGATGTACATTTCTTTTTATTCATTTTCGTAGACAAACTTAAATGATATATATTTCTTTTTAATTCATTTTCGTAGACAAACTCTAATGATGTATATTTCTTTTTAATTCAATTTCGTAGACAAACTCAAATAATATATATTTCTTTTTAATTCAATTTCGTAGACAAACTCAAATAATATATATTTCTTTTCAATTCAGTTTCGTAGACAAACTCAGATAATATATATTTCTTTTTAATTCAGTTTCGTAGACAAACTCAGATAATATATATTTCTTTTTAATTCAGTTTCGTAGACAAACTCAATTAATATATATATATCTTTTTAATTCATTTTCGTAGACAAACTCAATTAATATATATATCTTTTTAATTCAATTTCGTAGACAAACTCAGATAATATATATTTCTTTTTAATTCAGTTTCGTAGACAAACTCAATTAATATATATATCTTTTTAATTCATTTTCGTAGACAAACTCAAATGATGTATATCTCTTTTTAATTCATTTTCGTAGACAAACTCAAATAATATATATTTCTTTTTAATTCAATTTCGTAGACAAACTCAGATAATATATATTTCTTTTTAATTCAATTTCGTAGACAAACTCAGATAATATATATTTCTTTTTAATTCAGTTTCGTAGACAAACTCAATTAATATATATATCTTTTTAATTCAATTTCGTAACCAAACTCAGATAATACATATTTCTTTTTAATTCATTTTGTGAATTTTGGTTTGTTTCTTTAAAGACAAATTCAAAACATGCTTTCTTTAATTTTTTTTCTTTAATTTTTTATTTTTCATTTCACGTAAATTTCTCGATTTTGCTTTTGAATTAATAAATTCATCTCAAGAAATTGTATAACATTTCATTTCACAAACTCTAAAATATTATTTACTTTTTTCGTCACGAAATAAAAGATTAAAAATTGAAGAGCGGGGCAGGTGGGGGATTGGGAGGGTGGGGGAGACATGACACATCCACCCCCCTCCTGCAAACCTGTTTGTCCGCCTCGGGTAGGGGATCGGGAGGGTAGGGGAGACTTGACGGACAGCACCGGGTTCCAGCGCAGCGTAGCGCGTGCCATCAATCTCGTTGTTAATATTGCTTCAATTTCCAATCTTTTATTTCATGACAACAAAAGTAAATAATTTTTTAGTGTTTGTGAAATGAAATTTTACACAATTTTTTGAAGTTAATTTATTGATTTGAAACCAAAATCGATAATTTACACGAAATCATAAAAAAACACAGATAAAATTTAAAGAAAATATGTTTTGAATTTGCCTTTGAAAAACTAAACCAAAATTCACAAAACGAATTAAAAATTTATATACATTATTTGAGTATGTCCGCGAAGAATCCGCAAATAATAAAATAACTGTTATTGAAATGAAAGCCGAAGGGAAATGGGAACAAAATGAAGGAGTCTTAATCTTAATCAATGGTTATAACCGCCAATGATCCGTCGCATGCAATATTAATCCATTGCATGAACAGGTTTGAAGGAATACCGATTTTGCTGAAGTTCAAGGTTGATGCGAAGTGTTGTTCGCGCGTGCGCGTCATCTCTCTCTCTCTCTCTCTCTCTCTCTCTCTCTCTCTCTCTCTCTCCCTCGCAAACACGTAATTAATATGGAAAGTCATATACGGAATAAATAACAATCAGTAACTTCTAAGGACAACCTAAGGTAATAAACAATAACAAATAAAAAACAGTAAATAAATAACAGACCGACACGCAGCAATAACGAAGCAAAAGAACAAAATCCCCACTTACGAAGAATTAAAAAAAATTTAAAAAAGAGCAAATAAAAGCAGACAAAAAATTAGAGGAAATAAAAGCCGAAAAAAAAGAGCAAATAAAAATATACAAAAATAGAGTAAATAAAAGCCGACGAAAAAGATAAGAGCAAACAAAAGCCGACAAAAAATAAGAGCAAATAAAAGCCGACAAAAAATTAAGAGAAAATAAAAGCCGACAAAAAATTAAGAGAAAATAAAAGCCGACAAAAAATTAAGAGAAAATAAAAGCCGACAAAAAAAGAGCAAATAAAAGCCGACAAAAAATTAAGAGAAAATAAAAGCCGACAAAAAATTAGGAGAAAATAAAAGCCGACAAAAAATTAAGAGAAAATAAAAGCCGACAAAAAAATAAGAGCAAATAAAAGCCGACAAAAAAGAGCAAATAAAAATTGACAAAGAAATAAGAGCAAATAAAAACCGACAAAAAAATAAGAGCAAATAAATGCCGACAAAAAAAATCAGAGCAAATAAAAGTCGACAAAAAAGAGCAAATTCAAGCCGACAAAAAAAAAGAGCAAATAAAAGCCGACAAAAAGAAAAAAAGAACAAATAAAATCCGACAAAAAAATAAGAACAAATAAAATACTACAAAAAAATAAGAGCAAATAAAAGCCGACAAAAAAAAGAGCAAATAAAAGCCGACAAAAAGAGCAAATAAAAATCGACAAAGAAATAAGAGCAAATAAAAACCGACAAAAAAATAAGAGCAAATAAATGCCGACAAAAAAATTAGAGCAAATAAAAATGACAAAAAGAGCAAATTCAAATGACAAAAAATAAGAGCAAATAAAAGCCGACAAAAAGAAAAAAAGAACAAATAAAATCCGACAAAAAAATAAGAACAAATAAAATACTACAAAAAAATAAGAGCAAATAAAAGCCGACAAAAAAAGAGCAAATAAAAGCCGACAAAAAAATAAGAGCAAATAAAATACTACAAAAAAATAAGAGCAAATAAAAGCCGACAAAAAAAAAGAGCAAATAAAAGCCGACAAAAAAATAAGAGCAAATAAAAGCCGACAAAAAAATAAGAGCAAATAAAATTCGACAAAAAATAAGAGCAAATAAAGGCCGACAGAAAAAAGGAGCAAATAAAAGCCGACAAAAAAATAAGAGCAAATAAAAGCGGACAAAAAAATAAGAGCAAATAAAAATCGACAAGAAGAATAAGAGCAAATAAAAGCCAACCACATTTCTGCCATTGACTGAATCAACCTGTCACCTCCGAAATTCCGGTCCTATCTAGTAATTCCCGATTTGGAGATCGATGGAGGACCCCCCCTCCCCCTTCCCCAGCCTGCATCATATATTACCCCTTCCTCCACCCCCATGAAGGGGCTTTATGCTGTTTGTCAACAGGACACCGATGATCTCGTTTGGAGGAGACTGTAAGACACTGTACGACACAATAAGACACTGTAGAACACTATAGTACACTGTAAGACACTGTAGTTCACTATAGAAAACGATAGGACACTGTACGACGCTATAGGACACTATATAGGCACTGTACGACACTATATGGCACTATATGACACTATAGGGCACTATATGACACTGTAGGACAATATAAGATGGTGCAACAGGACGCTGAATTTCATTAGGACATCTGTAGATCTTCATGTTATTGTCAACAAGACACGGAGGATCTCGTTTGGAGGACACTATAGGACACAATAGGACACTGTAAGGTCACGGATGGTGCGGCAGGACACCTAGGATCTCATTTGGAGGAGCTTGCAGGACTCTATAGGACACTGTAGGGAGAAGGATTTAGTGACAGGGCGCCGAATTTCATTAGGACATCTTGGGGTCAAGTAGGAGAGATTACAAACACCGGTAGGACACTGTGGTGTCAATGGAGAGGTTAGGATAGGACTTAGGACACCTGTAGAGAGATAACTGAACCAGATTAGTTAGGAAGGACTCTTGGGACACTGAATATGTTAGTAGGACACGAAGGTATCACGGCAGAGATAAGAAGTGGACACCAATGGCAGTTAATAAGAATAGGACACCGTGTGGACGTCGCTAAAGAACTACGAAATCAAAGCATTTGAAAAGGACACTAGGACATCATAGAATCGTGCGTTAAATGTCATTGGGACACTGCACCCAGTTCATGGGACATCGACACCAATCGTATAATGGACGAGGCTACAGAACAACCTCGTTGTCAACATAGTGACGAGCTCTCTCTCTCTCTCTCTCTCTCTCTCTCTCTCTCTCTCTCTCTCTCTCTCTCTCTCTCTCAAAACTAAATAATCTTCTTGTATAAGCAGTAAGTGATTTCTCTCTCTCTCTCTCTCTCATGCTAAGTGATTCTCTCTCTCTCTCTCTCTCTCTCTCTCTCTGTTAGAGATGAATTATTTGGCCGTCTAAGCAGTAAGTGATTCTCTCTCTCTCTCTCTCTCTCTCTCTCTCTCTCTCTCTCTCTCTCTCTCTCTCTCTCTCTCAAACTAAATTATCTTCTTGTATAAGCAGTAAGTGATCTTTCTCTCTCTCTCTCTCTCTCTCTCTCTCTCTCTCTCTCTCTCTCTCTGTTAGAGATGAATTATTTGGCCGTCTAAGCAGTAAGTGATCCTCTCTCTCTCTCTCTCTCTCTCTCTCTCTCTCTCTCTCTCTCTCTCTCTCTCTCTCTCAAACTAAATTATCTTCTTGTATAAGCAGTAAGTGATCTCTCTCTCTCTCTCTCTCTCTCTCTCTCTCTCTCTCTCTCTCTCACTCTCTCTCTCTCTCTCTCTCTCAAAACTAAATTATCTTCTTTAAGCAATAAGTGGTCTCTCTGTCTCACTCTCTCATGCTAAGTGATTCACTCTCTCTCTCTCTCTCTCTCTCTCTCTCTCCTCTCTCTCTCTCTCTCTCTCTCTCTCTCTCTCTCTCTCTCATACGCAAACGCATAAAGAATACCGAAAAATATTGAAAAGTAATATTCATAAATAATTATCATTCCAATATCTTGAAGTACATATTTCTTAGAATTAAAAAACTTAAATAAATTATCTTTGAGCTCGTAACCCCCATCCCACCCCCAGCCCCCCAAAAGAAAAGGCGGTCACGTGACTTGACGATACCTTCTTTTGGGGTAACTTTACCTCAGCTAACAAAAGCAGCTGTCACGTGACGCGATGACGTCACGAGAAAACCGTCCCTGCGTT
>NC_089786.1:52252194-52254694 GCF_040412425.1 Macrobrachium rosenbergii | reverse complement strand
AAAAATTTTTTTTTGGTCACTAAGAAAATTCTTTGGTCACGAAAAAAATTCTGTGTTCACGAAAAAAATAATTTTTTGATCACGAAAAAATGTTTTTGGGTCACGAAAATAATTTTTTGGTAACGAGAAAAATTCTTTGGTCACGGAAAAAAATTCTTGGATCACGAAAAAAATTCTTTGGTGACCAAAAAAATAATTCTTTGGTAACGAAAATAAAAAAATAAAATAAACCTTATGCAATGAAAATAAATTATTCTTTGGTCACGAAGATAAAAGAATTCTTTGGCCACAAAAAAAAAGGAATATCTTTAGAAACGAAAAAAAAAAATAATAATTCTTTGGTCACGAAAATAAAAATAAAAATGAAATAATTCTTTAGCCACGAAAATAAAAATACAAAAATAGAATAATTCTTTAATCACGAAAATAAAAAAAAAGAATAATTATCTGGTCTCGAATAAAAATTATTTAGTCACGAAAAAAAATAATTGGAGGTTTCTGGTAACTATTTAGTCCACAGATAAGACCTGTCAATTAAGGAACCACCGACCCTCTTTGAAGTATGTCTAATTTATGCCTGGTTTAGACATTAGGGGTTTGGGGGTGGCGCTAAGGACACGCCCCCTTTGGTTTATGTCTGATTTTGACAGCTTGATTTATTATCTAATTCATAATGGGGTTAAATTAATTTTTTTTAATTTGTCTGATTTAGACATGGCCGGGGATCGGGGGGGCGGATGCCCACTTTTAGTATATGTCTGATTTAGAAGTTGTAATTGAATGAGCAGTCTTTGACTTAATGTGTAATTTAGACATGGGGTTAAATTTATCCCATTTGTCTGATTCAGACATGGGATGTCTATGAGAAGTTTTTGAATAGTGTCTTATTTAGACATAGAGGCGTCGGATCAAAATATATGCCTTTATTATTCAAGTCTTCCCCATGTCTAATTTCTACATGGGGTCTAATATAGACACTGTCTTATGTCTAATTTAGATATTATCAACTAATTACTCATCTCTGATTTGTCTAGTCTCGATCAAGAACTGAAAAACGATATCTCACTTTTATGTCTAAATTAGACATGGCCTGTAAATTAACTCTCGTTCGTTCATGTCTAATATAGACCTGGAGTCCAAAACAGCCATTCTTTAGTCATGTCTCATTCGTGTGAGGCTTAGACTCTCATTGGACACTATGTCTAAATTTAACGATATTAAGTTATATGTTTCTTTGCTCTATGAAGTAATATGTATGTGTGTGTATATATATGTGTATATATATATATATATATATATATATATATATATATATATATATATATATATATATATATATGGTATTTTCATTTCAATAATATAGCATTTTTTATGATTACCTGCGTATATAAATAAATGCCAGCGCGACCTAGCCTGGCTTAATTTGTCTTACATTAGAATTATGGCAAAATTGAAGGTCGTTTTTGACTAATATGCTAATTGACCACATTACATACTTGTCTTTGTGAATATTTACTGATAATTGTGCCTAATTATTTATAAAATGTCTTCGTATATATATATATATATATATATATATATATATATATATATATATATATATATATATATATATGTATATGTATATGTATATGTATATACATGTATATATACACCGTAATATTGTCAGAGTATTTATAAACACACGTATAGATATGCATACTCAAACAAACGCCATCAATTTATACTTCCTCTATCTGTTGACGACACTTTGCTATAGCGAGAATGAAGTCGGATCTAGATTTTGATAATAATAATAATAATAATAATAATAATAATAATAATAATAATAATAATAATAATAATAATAATAATGAAGGAGAAATAATGATTATTATCACCATCCACCGTTCCTGCATAGGTGGCTGGATTAAACCCGGCTACTCATCATCATCCAATCTCCCTCTCCCCCTCCTCAGAGCCCTGGCTAGGGGGGAGGGGTGGGATGGGGGGGTGTATAGGTACGCCTACACCCTCTCCCTCCCTCCCTCCTCCCTGCCCCTCCCCCTCCCCCGTGACCCCTCCCTTCACTTTTCATCGGTGGCCTATGTTATTGTTGTGGTTTTGTAGAGTCAATGGGGCGTCTGGAGAATGGGTTATCTTTTCTGAAGGATAATTAACATATATATATATATATATATATATATATATATATATATATATATATATATATATATATATATATATATATAGATGCTTACACTATCAAACGAAAGCATTTAGCCAATTCCGGTTCTGGAAAATATTAAATATATTCTTTTCTCAAACACAACAGCACAAGAAAATAATTCTTCACGCGTACAAATTATATATATAATATATATACGCATATATATGTATATATATTAGGAAAACCAACCCTATAAAATATTCTTTTCACCGACAGAACTCGAGACCATAGACACACTCGAGCAGAACGGACCAATATTTCAGTCCGGTCCACAAAACCTTCGATCTTTTC
>NC_089786.1:52099694-52247194 GCF_040412425.1 Macrobrachium rosenbergii | reverse complement strand
GCACTGTCTCGATTCCTGGAAGGATGTCCAGTAGCAGAAGGAACAGAAGACGCCTTTAGAGGTGGGGACAATCCTTCAGGGTAGAACTCCCTCCTGGCGATATCAGGAGGATTGTAAGGATTGAATCCTAGGAGGGCTGGGAAAACTGAAGGACTCTCCTCCTCCTTTTCCAGAACTTCAGCCTCTGGAACGCTGGAAGAGGCGTAACCGGAAGTCTGTTTCCCTATGGATACTCGAAGCTTCTTCTTCTTCTTATTCTTCTCCTTTTCGTCCAGGCCGGAATCTTTATCGACGCCAACTTTATTTCCCTTCCTCTTCGTAGGCTTTACCTCGGGGAGGTAGGCGTCGAGGGGCTCGTAGATTTGGGCCATTCCCTCTCTCTTGGTGATTCCAGGAACGGCTGGAATGGCTGGGATTCCCGAAGTGTCCAGAGAACGGCTGGAAGCTGCTGGAACGTAATCCGGGACTGGCTCACTGTGGTAGCCTCCATGATCCTGGAGAAAAAAAAAAGGAAAACTGGAAAATAACAAAAATTACCCCCACCCCCACCACACCCCCACCCCACCCCACCCCACCCCGGCCTATTTCTGTAGTTCCCCAATCCTGTAATTGAACATCAGAATATGTGTATAATTTTTCATGAAAGGCCTTACTCACCATGGCTTCTAAATTGTGAAAATCTTTCACAGTTTTGTATTTTGGATTCACACACACACACACACACACACACGAAGAAATAAGTAAATGAAATAGATTTAGTAAATTGAAGAGTTAAGTAGATTGATAAGAATGTTTGAAAATGAGTGAATTGTCACAAAGAATCTCGGATAATATACTATTGTTATTTCTAACCTACATCAAGGAATAACATTGAATGACAGCTAGAAAAGTCTAAAGAACTGATAAGATAGATAGAGAGAGAGAGAGAGAGAGAGAGAGAGAGAGAGAGAGAGAGAGAGAGAGAGAGAGAGAGAGAGAGAGAGGTAACTTTGAGTGACAGAAAGACAGTCTAAACAACTAATGAAAGAGAGAGAGAGAGGTGTCTTACAGTGACAGAAAGTCCAGGCAACTGATGAGAGAGGGACAGACAGACAGACATACGGAGAAATGATTTAAAGTGAGAGAAAGAAAGTCCAGACAACTGATGAGAGATAGAGAGAAATGATTTAAAGTTAGACAGAAAGTCCAGAGAACTGATTAGAGACAGAGAGAGAGAGAGAGAGAGAGAGAGAGAGAAATTTAAAGTGAGAGAAAGAAAGTCCAGGCAACTGATAAGAGAGAGAGAGAGAGAGAGAGAGAGAGAGAGAGAAAATCTGCAAATAAGCTTCTTTTTTTTTCACAGTGAAACCAAAAGACCACCGTACAGACGCCGTGACGTCATCACTTACGTCATGGTGATGATCGTCGCTGTACCCGTGGCCATCTCCGTGATGATCGCCGCCGCCGCCGCCGTGATGATCATCGTGATGATCGTCCTTAGTGGTATTTAAAAAGGAAATGACTTCATAGAGAAAGGAGTGACGTCACAGATAAGTGATGACGTCATAGAGTAATGACGTCACTATTCAAAATTTCACTCTGTTTACCATATATATATATATATATATATATATATATATATATATATATATATATATATATATATATATATATATATATATATATATATATATATAATAAAACTTGTCAAGGTCCATTTTCAAAATTGACCATCACTTTCTTTAAAAAAAATAGTCTATTTACTTTTCAGAAAAGAAATAGAAATATATCAGTATAAATTGAATGTTTTCTAATTTTTTTAAATAGAAATAGATTTTATTACCGGAATTAGAAAAAGAATATTGTACTCTAAGAATGTGAGACAAAATATATTATTATGGCGATTGAAAGTGCAACAAATATTTCTTTTTAATTAGAAATAATATAATACACTCAGAATTATAATTAGAATGTTTTTGTTTTCAAGAGTAGGAAAAACAAAAATAAGAAAAGTTAAAAATTTTAAAACGTTAACAAATATATAAATTTTTAAAATTCCATGCAACGACTCACGTGGTATTTAGGGGCATGGTTGTAGTCCCAGTAATGCTCGCCATGCCCTCCTTTGGCATCGTGCCAACGTACCTGTGGAATAATTGATTTATCTGAGGACAGGTGTAATTATGTATGTATATATATATATATATATATATATATATATATATATATATATATGTGTGTGTGTGTGTGTGTGTGTGTGTAGATTCTCTCTCTCTCTCTCTCTCTCTCTCTCTCTCTCTCTCTCTCTCTCTCTCTCTCTCTCTCTCTCTCTCTCTCATACAGTTATTATCAAGTATCAGAGCAAATTCAGCACTAATAGGTTTGTGGCAGAAGTTTTCAATTTGATTTCATTTTCTCTCCTTATTTCTTGTTTATATTTATTTCATTTCCAGTTTTTCTCTTATATTATCATCCATGTTTTCCCATATAATATTTCCCATTTTATTTATTGTTTATTTATTCATTAACTCACTAAAAGTGTCTATAAAAAATCAATGTTGTCAGCTCATCGATATTAGGCCTAAGTACCACCTGATTGGCTATCGTATTTCACAGGTAAACCAGTCGTGTCCCATTACGGGCTAAGGACTGCGTCAATTCCCCACATTATAACCATTATTCTTACAGTCACGCTGTCGACTGGGTTCTGTTCTATCTCGCGTCAAAACAAAGCTTATGTCAGCCTTACCTTGGTCTTGAAATTATGGTGGGGTCCCCCCTTCTCGTATCTCTCTACGGTGTGGTAGCCGTTACCTCTCTTGAAGCCGAATTCATACTCCTTTTTATCAGGCTGGTGGGCGTACCTGAGTAAAATGAGAGGACATATATATTAATTAATCATTCATCTACGTAGCTGACGGTACGTGAGCCCTATTCACGCACACACAAACGTACGTAGCGTACGTACTTATATTTTCCCCAACTTGATTGCATTCCCGTTCTCCCGAAGACCCAACTTGCATTCATAAACGTCCGGCCTAATTTGACGCATGCGCACGTCCCTCCTAACTCCCCTCCCTTCCCCACCCCCACGCCCACGCCCGCGTCCCCCTTTACCCATACGCCCACCTATCCCCCGCCCCCATAAGCACTTACTCATGAAGGTACGTCTGTACTTCCATCAATCATTCAGACATTTACTATTACCCCTTTGAGAAAGAAAACGGGTTCATTAGAGAAAACGGACGATGCTTGATGGGGAGACTCTTCTAAACTAGTGACCCCTTGGTCTTGCCTGTATAAATTTGTGTTCCCTGGTCTTGTCTATATAAACTAGTGTCCCCTGGTCTTCTCTATATAAACTAGTGTCCCCTTGTCTTACCCCTATAAACTAGTGTCTCCTGGTCTTGCCTATATAAACTAGTGTCTACTGGTCTTGCCTATATAAACTATTGTCCCTTGGTCTTGCCTATATAAACTATTGTCCTCTGGTCTTGCCTATATAAACTAGTGTCCCCTGGTCTTGCCTATATAAACTAGTATTTCCTGGTCTTTATATAAACTAGTGTTTCATGGTTTTTATATAAACTAGTGTTTCCTGGTCCTTCTATAAACTAGTATCTTTTAACCTTACCTATATTGTGTCCCCTTGGCTTGCCTGTATTAACTAATGTGCCCTTGTCTCGTCTATATACAGTAGTGTCCCCTGGTCTCGACTGTGGGTTGTTTTTGTTTCTCGTCGCTGCCGTTATTATTGTTGTGGATTGAGTGATTAATAGCTTTTATATTTCTTTCATGATACATAAATGTGTAATTAAGTAGTTGTGTTTGGTTATACTTACATGAAGAACTTTTCGTGTCCATGGCCACCATCGTGGGTTGCTGAAGGAGAGAGGTCAGCGGACGAGGAGGTAGGCAGTCCTTTCAGACAAAACATATTATTATTATTATTATTATTATTATTATTATTATTATTATTATTATTATTATTATTATTATTATTATTATTACGAGGGTTTAGTGCAGCCGTCTCAGATCATTCTGTCTTGTGTCAGAACTTACCAATCAAGTCAGTCGCTACATTTTTGTACTGTTGAATTTGTGCCTGTACCGAAAGCAGACGACATCCGCTTAGCAGGAACAGAACTGGTATTCCCAGGTTCTGAAATGAATGGGAGAAATTTAATGAGGTAAATAGACGGGTAACTCAATCAATCAATCAATCAAGAGAGAGAGAGAGAGAGAGAGAGAGAGAGAGAGAGAGAGAGAGAGAGAGAGAGAGAGAGAGAGAGAGAGAGAGAAGTTTCCCTCGGTGTTAGAGCCCCTTTTATTTCAGAAATGGCTTCCCGTCATTGTCTTGTATACAGTTACCCACAAAACTGAAGTTACAGATGAGTTGAAGATGGATTAAGTTACTTTTATTCACTATAGACTCTCTGCTCTTCTCACCCATTCTCATCACATGTCCAAACCATATCTTAGTCTTTGAGATCTCAGTTTGTTTTCAACCACACTCCAGCCATGATTATTATAAGATATGTCAAAGAACGCCAGAAGAATGTATCATAGAACGTCATAAGTAAAAGATTCATGTCAAAATTGTTTAGAAATCTGAAACGGTCTACTAGAAAAGTAAAAAGCATTATTTTATAAAATTAAATGTTTGTCAAACAGTGATATTATGCTTTCAAGCATGAGGATTCCCTGAATTTCAAAATTTTTACCCTAACGAAGCCATAAACCGCATTATCGAACGCTAAAAGACGGAGAATCGGACGAGGCCAACTTACCATTGTTGCTCAGGAAGGAACTGTGATTTCGAACAGACTTCTGTTGCTGTTTATATACGAAGCGAGAATCTCTGTCTCGTCCTCCTTTCCCATGGAGGGTTTTAGTAGCCTCCCCCTTCTTTTCCACCCCCTCCCCCTCTCCTCTAATCACTCTTTAAAGCTTAAAAAAGAAACAAGTTGTACGCTTGGAAGATCGGAATTTCGCGCCCAAATTTTTACCGCCAAATCCACTATTTTTTTTTTCCCGTTGTTGGTGATTTTCGATTTCATCTCATTTGAGGCATCCGTAACGACCTCCTGACCCTACTCTCTCTCTCTCTCTCTCTCTCTCTCTCTCTCTCTCTCTCTCTCTCTCTCTCTCTCAAACACACACACATACATTTCGTAAACCAGTTTTATTTCACTTCACGACTTAGTTCCTTACAGTTTACTCTCTCTCTCTCTCTCTCTCTCTCTCTCTCTCTCTCTCTCTCTCTCTCTCTCTCTCTCTCTCTCTCTCTCAACATTGGTTACAATACTCAGAAAAGCCTGCCACCCCATTCGTCACAACCTGACGACGAATGTCTACATTTTTTACATTCGCAGATTTTCTAATCCGAACACGTGCGGACACGTTTTCTCTCTCTCTCTCTCTCTCTCTCTCTCTCTCTCTCTCTCTCTCTCTCTCTCTCTTTCTCTCTCTCTCTCAAAAACAGAAAACACGCTTTCCTTTTCCCAGCGTGAAGAATCTATTTAATACGGAAGGGCTACAGCACGAATCAGACATCTTTTTTCGTTTTTTTTCGCCCAAGTGATTGACAATGACTGCGCACTTTGTTTTGGAAAGAGAGAGAGATTCCGAGTGATTCCGAACTTTCCCGCTAGGGTGCGTTTGAAATACGGGCGATAGATTGGAGAAGAGACAGCGATTAAAGGCTATTAGTCGATCGACTGGATTACCATTGTGTGAAATATACTCACATTTAAGTTAAACGAGGGAAAAAAATACATTAACTTCCTGTTAACATCAAAGTTAACACGCCTGTTAATGGAAAGACTGAGTTAATATACGTAAAAAATAATAGGCTCAATAGAAGCTATTTGTAAATCTGTTAGTGAAAAAGGAGGGTAAAATAAGATATGATGTTTATCCCATGTAGAAGATGAACACTCGTACCAAGTGAACTGATCGAGGGAAGATTTTGGGACGTGCCGTTGTACAGCCAACGCCACTACGAAACTAACCGAACTGGGATGATGTGTTTTAAGAAATTTTTGGATATAAAAGAGTTCATTTTAGTTATTAGCACATCAGGATGAAATCTATAACTTTGTAGTTTAATTTGGGTAGCTTTCACTCCCGTTAGTCAACAGAAAACCACAAATGTGCTAGTTTAGTCATATGACATACAACTGGGTCATTTGTTAAAAGTCCGTCCAGTTCAAATACGTTTCAGGTGACTAACTTGTAAGGTTAGCTATGTAGTATCAATTTAATTAGTGGCTTTTTATTACTAACTTCGCCACTATGTAAAATTATCGATTAATTTTCAAGATTCATTGTAGCTTTGGTTTACGTATGTTCATGATTATTATCATACGACATGGCAGTTTTTCCCTCCGATAATAAACTGTTATTTGCATCATACCTCTGTGCCAGTCATCATATCTGTGCTATCAACCAACCCATCATATTACACTACTTTGAATGTTGCTGTTGCATTAACTAAACTGCTGGTTTAGGCCTATACTTCGTGCTTGGGGTTGATGGGTAGTGAATTCTACTCGTTCTGGAGACACGATGGTTAGTTCATTCTAACCTTTCTTCAGAAAGTTATCAGCATCTTTGCACAGCTGAAGTGTATAAGAGATTACTCGTTCCTGTACTGTAAAAGTGTGGAACAACCATTTTGTCAGTATTATGAAAAATTATCTTATTAATTTTGAGAAGGACTTTCGTGTTGCTCTTCAAAGAACGTGCTACTGAGACAAATTATTGTAGAGTCTTCATTTTAACTACCTATTATGTGTGTTGACAGTTTAAGCCATAAAAATCACCCCATGTGTATCCAGTTAATTCTATGATAATTGTAGTACTGAAATAGTCACTGGCACTAAATGTTGTTTGTCTTTGACCTGACCCAAAGAAGCTCTTCCTGTAAAACAGGAATACCACATTTTTTTAGGCTCCATTAGTTAGCAAAGTTATTCTTTCGCTCCTTGGGTCGTCTGGTCTCATTGTGACCCATTAATGCTTGTATCATATCTTCAATGTCTTCCGTACAGGGGTAGTGCCAGCAGTGCACCTCACGCAGTGCACTGTAGGCATTGCTCAAGGTTCTTTGCAGCGTCCCTTCGGCCCCTAGCTGCAACCCCTTTCATTCCTTTTACTGTACCTCCTTTCATATTCTATTTCTTCCATCTTGCTATCCACCCTCTCCTAACAATCGTTTCATAGTGCAACAGCTTTGAGGTTTTCTTCCTGTTACACCCTCAAGACTTCCTACTCTCAGTTTCCCTTTCAGCACTGAATGACCTTATAGGTCCCAGCGCTTGGCCTTTGGCCGAAATTCTGTATTCCATTCTATGTATATTTTTGTATATGTCTCCAACAAAATCAAATACCAAATTTTCCAAATTCCCTCTGTCTAGTGGAAGATGTATTCAGTATCAAGAAAATATAAAGTCTTTTATAGTTACGTTCCATTTTAAACGTAGACAGGTTGCATGTATAGCACATCTTTCACTCGAAAAATACAAATTTGGCGAATGTTCCATATTCCAAAATCTTTGTCTCGTGAAAGAGGTGTTTATTATTCGTAATTCATAAACTATAAAGTCTTTCCTAGTTCTGATAATACATTTTCAACGTAACAAGACCGTATGTATGATAAATGAGAAGCGAGAAAAAATAGAATACAAGTCGTTCTTGCGTAAAGGATAAGTTTGTCGACTGCTAAATATTCAAAGTTTTCCGTCTAGTAGAAGAAGTATTTAGTATTAAGAAAGTATAAACTCTTTCGATGTTACAGTATTCAATTTCAAATCCACCAAGACTGTATATATAGTAAAAAAAAGAGAGAAAAGTTTAAAATACAGACCTTTCTCTCTCAAAGATAGAAGCTTCGCGAATGCTAAGTTTCCTAGGTTTTCTGTCTAGTGGAAGAATAGTTTAGTTTTCAGAATGTATAAAGCTTTTCAGAAGTAATACAGCATTTTGAATATAATAAGACTGTATATATAAGAAATAAGAAGTGAGGAAAGATAACATACAAAATCTTTCTCTCGAAAAGTTAGGAGTTTGGCAAATGCAGATTTTTCCAATTTTTCTGCCGAGTGGAAGAAAAATTTAGTTTTCTTAATCATAACACAACGTTTTGAATATAACAAGACTGTATACATTGTAAAGAAGAAGTGAGAAAAGATAAAAATAATAAAATTTCTCTCGAAAAGTTAGAAGTTTCGCCAAAAAAACGAAGAGGAAGAAAAAGGGAAGAAGAAGAAGGTGCGGATCAGCAGAACGCTGCCTTGTTTTGATTCTTTCCTTTAGGTTAACCGAAGATGGCTGACTCGTAAGTACCTCCCGCGGAGGAAAATATCCTTATTTTTCAGGAGCATCCTTTAATATAGACCCCTTTTCAGTGCATAGACGCCATTGTTAATCTATCAATATTAATTTTAGTGGTGGTGGATTGTGATTGTTTTCGGGATGGATTAAATATTCGCCATTGAAAAGATGTCAACATCGGCGAGTGAACTGAGCATGGGTAATGTCCGATACTCCGGTCGTGTTCCACGAATGTGGAAAAGGTTTATTTATTTGAGTTTATTGACCTTAATTTATTATTGGTTAATTCGAATTTATTATTTTTATATAGATTGATTATATGTGTGTTGATTTTGTTAGTTAAAATCCTTTTTTAAAAGTTGAAAGATCAAAAGTTAGTGCAACAAATGTCAACCAACGTGCAATTGCTTACGCTGAATATCCAGTATATAATAATAATAATTTCGTAACATTTTTTCTCCATGATCAGATGTGCTGAGTTTCTTCAGTCAGTATAGTTTTTAAGCTAATTTTCCTGCCGTGTAAACAAAGCAGGCTAATGTAGTTACGTATCCACGCCATTGGTTAGTTTAATATATTTTTTGGGTCAGGTTCCTTTCGCCTCTATTGTTTAGGCTTCCTTACCTTAGTGAAGTCGTTCCTTATGCTTAGATGCGGCATTTTAATCGAATTATATTGATTTAGCACACTTCTGTTGGTGTAGGGGGGCCAAAACTTGGTATGGTACACTAACACAAATTTCACATTAAAATTCGTTGGGAATTGATAGTTTCTTAGGAATACCTGGAATTCGTCGGGAATCGATAGTTTCTTAGGAATACCTGGATTATTGTCTCCCATTTAACACTTTTAGGGGTTCTGAGTGGCGGTGCATGTGTTTGATGCCGGCCAAATGGAATGCCCCTCCGCCGTGTTTAGTACTTGCCCGGGGGGCGGGTTACCCATACGTTAACAACTCGCTGCACTTGCCGGACAGGATATGAACCATATTTTTTCATCCTTTGGTCATGAATAAGTTAGGGGCTGTGACCCAGGTAGTCGAGTGACAAGTTAGGGTTAGGGGCTGTGACCTGGGTGCTTCTGCGAGAGGTTAGGTTAGGTTGTGTGGGTTTCGTTAATAAGGAAATATGTCATTCTGATGGATTTTGATGTGTTAAGCACGGATTCCACCTTGAATTTCGTCGGAAGTTGGTGGTTTGTGGTCCGCTTATGTACGTGGAGTTGGCTCCAAGACCGTGAATTTCCGGCGAAATTTTGAAGGTGAAATTCGTGCTGAACATCAAAATCAGTCAGAAAAACATTTCTTTGTCATTAGGGCGTGTTGCTTCTTACTGCAGTAATACCAGTTAGGTACCTGCTTTCCAATAATTACCAGTGAGCTGGTACCATACGCAGTATTCATGCAGCTGGCCGTCATATTCAAGTAAAATATTTACCCCTACTGCTTTTGCAAGTGAACGATCATCAATTTACAGGATGCTAGCAATGCACCGTGTGAATCATGTGGGGTATAGGTATTTGGCGGAAGCCTTAGCTATATTGAAGGTTTGCCATCTTATTTTATTAATTTTTTTTTTATTCTAGAAATGGCAGAATTCTCAAAGGTTCATTCTAACCCAGTCTTCCTGAACTTAAATCAACATGATGGCACAGTTTCAGCACACTGGAAAAAATCCCCTTGTCTTCATCTCTTTGTAGTGTAGATTATACCTAATTATTAATTTTAATTTGTTTTTTTTGCGGGATTCTTATTCATGCATTTTTTAATATGATTTACAAAATTGTTTTACCTAAAAATCCAAATTTTTTTAATATTCTACCACTTAGCGTTATCCATACTTTCATTTTTGTTCATAGGAATATCTGAATAGCTTCGGCCTCTTTGTATAGGTTTTCATAGGCTAAATTTGGTAATTCCTTGCTTATGGTTGCTCTTCTGATTAGACCTCTACTTTCACTTTACTTTTTCTTTTTATTTAATAGAAGTCGTGCTGCAGTTATATGTCGACCCTCCCTTTTTTGTAATCGTCTGTGATGTTTCCTAAACGTGCAGCTTTGGTACATTCATATTTGTCTGCCATTTTGTGCAACTTGGCAGGATACTTTTGGTGGGCTTTTTACTCTAATGCCACAGGCGTCCAATGAACACTATGTTTATCATCAGCCCCATGGGAATGTGCATTAGAATGTTAATAATAAAAGACAGCAACTTTATCAGGAATAGCAAACTTGCATTAGATTTTAATATGGTTTTCTTAGTATTATATGATATAGACTTTGAGCACAGCATAAAAACTCCAATATCAAGTTGTGCTATGGAAGTAAAATAACCAATAGGTACCAAAAATGCAATACTATATAAACAATATCTTGTAAGGAACTCATGGGGTTTGTAGTTGTTCATGTCTAGAAGTTTAAATGAATATAAAAATGAAAATTTGGGAGCCATTAATGCATGTGTGTAAGTTACATTGGGAATAGTAAATAACCCACAGGCCTAGGTTCTCTACTTGAAAATTAAATTGGCATCATACAGTTTTCCAAGTTTTTATCGCAGAACTAGCTGACGTACCCGACGTTTTACTGTAAAAACTTAAAAGAGTAAACAACCAGACCTTAGAACACACCTTGGTACTTATTTATCCCAACTTTTTGTTAGGAAAAGGAAGCAGATCTGTCTCTAGTGTAATTTCAAAGAATTTGTATTTATAGGTTTTTGAAAATATAAATACAGCACCTAAATTATAAAGTAAAATCTTTGACAAATTCACTCAGCAGCCCCGAAAACTGGATTTGATGCTAATCTTGGTCATTTTTGACATTTTGTTTTTCACTCCTCAACCCCCATTCCTATCGCAGCTGAATTTGGACTTGAGGGCATCACGAGTGTCACTATTCATCTCGGCGACCTCAAAAAAACTATGGATGAGACTCTGAATATCTGTCGTTTTCATTTATTTATTTTTTTTTTTTTTTTTTACATCACCTCCCCCACCCCCTTTGGTGCTGGGATAGTTTGCAGAACCACAGGACAAGCTAAGTCGATTCTCTCTCTCTCTCTCTCTCTCTCTCTCTCTCTCTCTCTCTCTCTCTCTCTCTCTCTCTCTCTCTCTCTCTCAGGTTAGGTAGGTTCAGGTTAGGTCAGGACCTTGCACCCTAGGAAAGGTTAGGTTTGTTTTCGTCTGCAGAATTTGCCCCATCGTTCTACACTCGCCATGGTGCTATTGATGTCATACCCCCACATCATTCTTTTCCAGATAGTAAGTCATATGTATGCCAAGTTTGGTTGAAATTGCTCCATGCATTTCAGTGTTATGCTGGAACATACAAATATACATCCATTTTTATGTACCGTATATACTTAGATAAATAGCTCATGTACCCGGCATTGCATGGTAAAAACTAACGGCATTGAACACACCCAGACCATATACTTCTTCCCCTCATTAACAGCGCAACCCCGTTGTTTCTGCGACTTCAAATTTGTCGTTTTCCTCGGTTGGTTGGAAGGAGGTGTGATGAACTCGTGAAGTTTATTTAGTTACTAAGTCTACGGGCAGCACCAGCCCTGTTTCAGGTTTTCCCTTCCCACCCCCACCCCCTTTGGTGATAGTGATGTCTGACTTCCACGGTATTCTTTTCCGGATAGTAAGTCGTGTATACCAAGTTTGGTTGAAATTGACCCATGCGTTTAAGAGTTATGCTGGAACACACACATATTGTACATCCATATTTATGTATATAGATGAATGTGAAGTTTCTCTTGAAGTTAGGAAGAATAAGGTACTTTTCAAAGATAGATTATACTAAAAATCAAGTATTTTCAGAGTGTATTGCTTATAAATGTAGCCATATAGCACAAAGTTTGTGGAACTGTTAGCATCCTGAATTTTGGTACACATCATGTTAAGCTTAGGAGATATGTGGCAACTCCTTGTTTAGCAAACAAGAAGCTGTTGGCAACGCTGCTGTGAATGTCAGTGTACAGGTGATATGATAAAAAAAAAAAAAAAGCACTTTCATGGGTCTGTGGTGGGCCAATATCTTTCACAGCCCAGGGAAGGACCTAGGAAAAACTGTAGAACTTGAAAGGGCCTTGGAAAAACTGTAGAATTTGGGGGTTTGTTGCTGGTGGGTGGGGGGCAGGGGAATGTTATCGGAAGTTTGGGTGAAAATATAGAAAATCATTCTAGAACAATGGGAGCTGATTTGCCTCCTTTTAGGCGATGGTGCAACAGCTAATGAATTTTAGGGTGTAGAGTATTAGGTGAAAAAATTAAAAAATTCTTCTGCTAGCCAGTCTGCAGTAGTTCGGAAATTTTGCTTCAGACTGTCAAACTTTAACCTTTCCAGCCTATACCATGTCCGCATTACCTACCTAAAATGTGCAGGATTACTATACCTTACTACAGTATAACCATTACATGATTTGTGAAATCTATGTACTAGTTTCTGAGAAAGGGCAAGGAGTATTTTCTGATCAAATTCACCCCACTGTATACCGAATGACATTTGCTAAGGTATTCACATTTCACAATCTCCCTTACCTCCAGATTTTAAAATACTTAATGCTGATGCCTTTCTGATGAATTAACACCAGAGTACGTTTATTGCAGGCAAAGTGTCCTTTTGATTAATATTCATGTTCAAGTCTTGAATGGATTAGCTCAGAACTATAGATATTGAATTCTTAAAACTTGGTAATTTATTTTCAGAGAAAAAAAGGCAGCGCCCGCTGCAACACCTGCCAAGGCAGCGGCTCCGGCCCCGGCCCCAGCCGCTGCTCCTGCCCCTGCACCTGCACCTGCACCTGCCCCTGCCAAGCCAGCGGCAGCAGCAGCAGCTGCCGCCCCTGCCGGTGCAACCAAGCGTGTCAGGAAGAGGGCCACCGACAAAAAGAGGAAGCTCATTGACATCGCCACGATCAGGAAGCAGAGGTTGAGGAAGAAGCTCAAGCTCAGGATGCCCATTCCTGCCAGGACCTTGGAGCCCGCCAAGCCAGGTGAGGAACCCAAGAAGCTCCCGGCTGTTCCCGAGGTGGTTTTGCAGCTCAGAAAGAAGAAGGCTCTCAGGAGGAGGGATAGATTCTTGCAGGCCCGACTCGTAAGTGGGAGTTTTGTTTGCGCCGTCATTTCTGTGGAAGTATTGTGTTGTTTTTTGGAATGGTTTACCGTTTGCCAATTAAAATGTTAAATGTACTCGACGTTTCTCTCCGACAGAAAGCCAAGGAGTTGAAGAAGATGCGCGCCAAAATATTCAAGAGGGCTGAGAAGTACATCAAGGAGTACAGGCTCCTTGAACGGCAAGAAATTGAACTGAACCGCAAGGCCAGAGATGAAGGTTCGGTCATTGTGCCAGCAGAGGCCAAGTTGGCATTCGTTGTCAGGATTAGGGGGTAAGTCATTTCAGGCGATTATGTACAGAGTAGTATTTCCAGCAACATTTTTGTATGTACACCACTATGAACATTTTTGTTTATACACTGCTATGGACTGTGATGGGTCACTTTTTTTTTTTTTTAGTCTTGACCCTAAAATCAGGGTAATAGTCTGTGATACTTTGTTAATAATAACCATCTACTTTTCAGTGTTAACCAGATCCACCCCAAGGTGCGCAAAGTACTGAAATTGTTCCGTCTCCTTCAGATCAACAATGGTGTCTTCGTTAAGCTGAATAAGGTACTTGTTTGTTTTGAAAGAAGTGTAATTTCTGCTGCACAGTTTTTATATCTGAACTTAACCTCATGTTCAATTTTGGTATGGTGATTAATTCTGATTTACATTTCAGGCCACCCTCAGTATGCTTCGTATTGCCGAGCCCTTCATCGCATGGGGCTACCCAAGCCTCAGGACAGTTAGGGAATTGATCTACAAGCGCGGTTTTGGCAAGATTAACAAGTCCCGCATTCCACTGACTGACAACGCTTTGATTGAAAATGCCTTGGGTAAGTGCTTCTCTTTTCCTTGTACTTTTTTGATCAGTCATCACCTAATTAAAGTTTATTCTCATTTTTGTTTGGGATTTAAAAGTAAAATTACTTTGGTCTGTAGACTACATAACTAGGTACAGCAGCAGTTTTGAACAGGGTGTTGTACGGTTTGTAAAGGGTGTGTGGTGGGCATGGTTACAAAGTTACAGTTTTGAATATCCGTTGTCAAAAAGTGTGTGAAGAGCAGTTGGCAATATATAAAGTATTTTTTGGGAGATGTGTTTGAGTTTTGGAATCTTCAGATTTCGTCTGAAGAAAAATGAGAATTTCTCAGGGGTCGCCTTTGAATGAAGTTATGGTAGTTATGAATAATACATCTAAACATATGCTCCTTGAGAAGTGAGTGGTAAAGCCCAGTATTGAAACCAAGTTAGCATTTTTTGTGCTAAAAATGATTGAAAGTGAATAGTACACAACATACATAGGAAAGTGAAAAGTACACAACATTCATACGAAATTAGTGGAGACTTTGAGAAAGAAATTGACGTTTCACCAGTGCCCGCATGAAGTATATTCAAGCGGACTCCTTGGCAACTTTGCTTGTGAGTTAAATGAATGGCAAAACTATTCTTACGTTGGATACCTCAACAATTGGGGTTAAGAAATGCTCTTTCCATATTTGTAGTCTACTTTGCGATTCAGTTCGTTTCGTATTGTTAGGATGTTTATGGAAATTGGTGTTAATATACAGAGGCAAGTAATAGCACATCAATTTATTAGGTGCTCTGGGTCTTTCCTTATGAATAATTAAGACCATTTATTCCTTTTACTATACCTGTTAGTATTCTCTTGCTTTCAGCTTTTAAACCTTCTAACAATTGTCACGGTGTAACTGCGAGGTTTTCCTCCTGTTACACCTATAAGCATTTTTACCATTTCTCTTTCAGTGCTGAATGACCTCATAGGTCCCTCTTGCTTAGCCTAAATTTTTGTGTTCCATTCCTATATTTACTGATAGGTGCATGTTACGATGGTGGAAAGTTGTGTTTTTCACTAAAATCACATCACATTATTTGAAGTATATGACGCACTGGAAATTGTGGTGCTTTAATTTGTAAATTGTACATTTAAGGACTTTTAATATTTCTGTTCACAGGCAAGAGAGATATCGTTTGCGTAGAAGACATGATCCACGAGATTTACACAGTTGGCAAGAACTTCCAGCGAGTCACTAACTTCCTGTGGCCTTTCAAGGTAGGCGTTGTAGGATGGTTTATTCAAATACTGAGGGTAACCGGCAGCAACAGTTTGAAATTTTAAATCGTAAAAAGGGACGACAATTTGGAGTACGTTACTTTGTTCATTTACAGAATGGTATATTGTCAAGTTGTATTGGGGAAGTTTTAACATTGTGTTCGTTTTCTTCCAGCTGAACAACCCAACTGGTGGATGGAGAAAGAAGACCACTCACTACGTAGAAGGTGGTGACTTCGGCAACAGGGAGGAGAAGATCAACGAACTCCTCCTCAGGATGATCTAAGTGAAATAAAAAGGAAATCACTTGCTGCACCTCTGTTATTTAATCCTCAGCAGTAGATTCATAATTACCCTTGCTCTCATGCCCAAGCACAAGCCCAGCAAATTAGATAAGTTATAACTAAGTAGGATTAAAATGCAAACTTTCTACATTTTCATTTTTGTTTTTTTACAAAAATATTACAAAATAAAAAGTCGATCATTTTTTTCTCAAAAAAGAAAAATTCAAGTCTTCGTTGCTCTCTTGATGTCCTTGGCACACTTCTTGATTACTTGCTGCTGTGAGAACTGAAGCTTCCTGTATTGCCATTTTTGTTTTCCAATACTTTTCCTCCTCAGCCCATGAAGCTGGGTGTGCCAATGCTGAAAAGAAATAATAAAGTATTATAAAATAGCTGTACAACAATTACGTTTCAGTACCAATGCTGAAAGTAAATAATACAGTATTATTTAACTGTTGGAGAGCTTTTTCATAAGTTTTAAAAATAAAATATCTACCATCATTCCTTACACGCTAGTGTTCACGAATTACAAGACATACTTTAAGCGGAGACTGATGACCATACAAGTGAGAATTAACGTGCAAATTTGGTAGTACCAAAGGATGCAATTGGTGTCCCTAACACCGACAAGATTAGCATTAAACTGTGAAAAGTTTCAATACAATATTGCTGGCATTGATGTTTAAAAGTGCCTACTATTTCCTTTTTTGTCTACCTTTTTTATAAGGTACTCCATTCACTTGTCTAACAATGTGTGTTGGCAGAAGCCACAAGTGTGTCTTTCCAGGTTGGAGGACATGGTTTGGAGAGGAAAAGTCGGTGTTTTCCACGGAGAAACATTAGAATTTCTTCCTGTGCCTTCCCCAATCCTATAACCCCTCCAAAGTGGAAGGCGTATGCTACCCAAATGATATCCATCTGCTTATTGTGTGTGTGTGTGTGTGAGGCAGGGGAAATACCCTGCTGCCTAGCTACCCACTAGACAAAGGAGTTTTTAAAACCCATGTGGCCTTCTCTAAAAATTGCAGATGAACCTTTTTTCATTGTTAGGGGGTATTTGATAGTGGTCAAAGACTTGCCAGGATGTAATTGCATTAGCTTTGGTTCCCCCACAGGATTTGATTAATGAATCTGCTGAGCTTGCTGTAGTTGCCTCGAACTCCAGATTCTGTCCCATGAGGGTTTAAGGCAAACCATGTACAGAGGAGCAAGAAGAATCATACCCATTATTTGTTGTCATCCTATTCCTTGCTTTTCTTACCTTCTATTGAGTCATTCTCTCAGGGCTGCATGAAACAGGGAACCCAGAAAGTAGTCCTCCAAAAGAAGGCTGTTGGACATGATGGCAATATCAGCTGCCTTCACTGATGATTGCTGATCATGGGCAAGCAATCAAAGTCATGACTGGACTTTAAATCTGCTGAAACCCTACTGGACAGTCAACAGACACAAATGGGCTCCAAGGGGGAAGTCAACCTGCAGAGAGAGAGAGGAGTTACAAAAAGATGATAATCAGTATACCTGAATTCATGAGTCAAGAGGTCAACAAAAATCATGAGTGAATGTGCTCCTGACTTAAACATCTGGACAGTAGATTTAACAACTGCACTAGGCAAACTATTCTACATTTTAGTTATAGGCAAGATCAACCACTTAACAGTCGAACCAAACTGACCACAAACATGGCTGTCATTAGCGAAGTTACCAAACTACTTCCTGTGTTATAATCTGGCTATAGTTAATCTGCCCCCTGCCAATGCAGTTCTTTATCTGGTCAAAAAATCCTACTTGCCTCTCCCATGGCCTCCCCAGAAGCAAGAGAGTGTTCTGGGACAAGGCCAACATAACCTACAATCTTCCTTAACTTAAGGAGTCCATAATTATTTTACTTTATTATATATTTATCATATTTTTATTAGTGCACATGGGCTGGATTTTGGCCATTTATGTAATTCATTTACATAACTAGAAACTAAATCATCCCTTCCCAACCCTGTGATCAAAACAGTTTATAATTTTAAATCTTCAATTACCGTAACTTATTTTTTACTATAAATCATACTTCACAATAGTGTCAAGTTGTTCACCCTTTCTGACCTGGTACAGTATATGAGATTGGCAACATGTCTGCCATATTTACGACATCCCAACTTAGGTCAAAGTTGTACGAATCAAATCTGAGAAAAGCGGCAACATCTGAAATGTGCATGTTCATAGTCATTTTGGTTTGACTAGCAAATTGCACTGCATTAAACCTAATGCTAGAAAATGACATTATTTCCAACATCAGCCAGCCTAGTGTTACGAGTAATCAGCTAGGTTAGGTAAGGAAGTGCAGAGGTTGTTTGTCGTCGTAGTATATAGGTAAGGAAGTGCAGAGGTTGTTTGTCGTCGTAGTATATAGGTAAGGAAGTGCAGAGGTTGTTTGTTGTCGTGGTATATGTTTGTTGTCGTAGTATATTTTATGTAACAAACAACTTGCTTCATAACTATGGCACAAGTCAACATTAAAACCTGTAAAAATAAACATGAATGATGTCATAACTAGCCAAGAGTTTGGGATAACAGATAACATCCAAGGACCAAACTGGAGAACAGTATACTCCAGACAAGGATGAATAAAAGAGTTAAAACCAAAGTTCTTCCTTCAGTTTAGGGCTATACAGCAGTTCCATCAGCTCCTACAAGGGGAGGCATGCTGGAATCAACCCCAAAGAGTGATGAACAGAGAGGAAGATCTCTTTTTACCCTCATTATCAGCTCTTTAGTTCTCTCATAGACCACCTGATCCTGACTTCTGAGCTCAATGAAATTATGCCACAAAAAGTCTGATCGGCTGTTCCCCAAGAAATGATAAACTTCTTTTTCATGGGAGTTAAACATTGGGCCTAGCGACACACTGGCCACGTGTCATAGGTATTGGGACCTGTCCCAATGAGCCTACAGAGGCCCACAAGACTAACTTGACTCTTCATGGTAGGCAAGCTTACATGCAGCATTAAACCATGGTTTATCTTTTAAGATGAAACTTGAGAATTTAGAAGAAATTCCCCTCTCAATAATCGCTCCACCCGAGTTCAATAAGACTGCGATGAATACCATCCCTATTGGCCCGGGATTTTAAGTACAGTATACCTTTCTTGAAAAACTAACATCAGGAATCAAACATTGATCAGATGAACCCATCAACAAAACTACTACACACGACACAATCTTTGAAACATCTGTGAATACAAGGTCAAGACAATTGCCAGATTGGTGTGTGGGTTCATTTATTAACTGCTAACAACTAGAAATAGTGGAGCAATCAAGAGCAGCAATATCATGAATATCTGTGGCAGTGACTGTGCTCAGCCACTCGGTGTGATGAGAGCTGTAATCACCAACAAGAATTAAACAAGTCTTGGAGTCCGCTTCCTAAAATGCTGCGATTTTAGTGAGCAACATGCCATGAATAGTCACCCAAATCTGGGTTTCTAAAGCTACCCAAAAACAAAGATTTATCAGTCTTCCACAGACTTTAGCCACTTGGGAACAGCACTAACATTAAGCTTTAGTAAAATGGGCTTTTTCCACCTTGGAATCAACAGTTCTGAAATCTGTTGCAAATCAGACACAACAGTTCAGAACAAAAGAGGAATATTAAAATCAACAGCAGCAACACCCAAGTCCTTTTTATTCTTATATAATCCACATGGATATTGCTATATAAAATTCCATGTTTCTTTGGATCAGTTATGTGGACTAGGATTAAGTTCATTATTGCCAGAAAGAAGCAAAGGCATGTAAAATGTCCATAAATAAATATTTCCAAACTTAACCAAATCAACAGCAGGAATAATATATACATGTAGAATCAATTCTGAAAATTATAAGGCCATAAAAAGACAAAAGTCAGGATGTGTATTTGATATACAGTACATTGCTGGTTGAAACTGTCAGACAAGAGTTACCAATTCAAAGACAGGGATAAAATTAACACTGTTTCAATGTGGTGTTCTTTATGGAATAAAGACAGTTTCAGTGAAACAAATAAGAAAAACCAATAAAATCAGTAATAAAAGTGTATGCTAAGTGGAAATTATTATGACAATGCAATTTGCTGAAAAAACAAAGGTAAAATCAAAATCTGATAATGGTGATTATCTCCTCAGTCTGAGAATATAAGGCTGCCAATTATTTTGGATCTGAGTCATGCAATAAAGAGTTTTCGCCCTGAGAACTCTTGATATGCTCCCACAAAAGGCGACAGATTTCTTATTTATCAATACCAATATTTGGAGAACAAGGATAATGCATAAAATTTTAGGTTGCACCAATCAAGACTTTAAAAAAATGTTTTTAGCCACAGAAAAAATATAGTTCTTACCAGTTTTCTGTTAACAAATGGGAGAAAATTATTACCCATCTCTTTTTCAGTTACGATAGTTTTTGGAAAAATCAGAAGCCTCTTCATGATACAAACATTCAGCTAAGTAATGCCTTGTCAAGGTGTCATCTTGGAAAATGCAAAACATACAGCACTACCAGTCATTTTTGTAATGAAGGAGAAATAACTGCTGTATATATTGCAATTTTTTTTTAATCCAAGCTTTTATTAAAAAAAATATTTAGTGGGGATAGCGTGCCTATGCATTTCTTCAGGAAAGAATTCCACCACGAAACTTATTAAGTTTTAGGCCTACCAGTTTTGCATAAAGGAAGTGTACCCCTCCAATTGCAGGCATCTTCTTTGTTGATATCTGCAAAATGCTTCACAGAACATTATTCCATATTCACATGTTAATATACTTGTGCGGATCAAGAAAGCTGTCTAATAGTGCAACTGCAAAAATGGACCGATGCAAGTAAGTTTTCGACTCTCACCCTGACTGAAATCATTTTATCTTTGATAACAAATGATTTGGCAGTCAAATATATTCGTCAGCTTGTCAATTCAAATAATTCACAGTCAGCAATATGAGCTTTACAATATGTTTGGGGCTTTTAGGATATCGCCCTTTGAAAGAGTTCATCCAGATTGTTGTGAGTTTTCCTGAGAAGGGAGGATCTTGACAAATACTACACAAATGCAACTCTACACCTTGCCAAAGAAACCACTTCTTCAGATTCTTGGGAAACCTAACTACCAAGGTTTGGCAGAAGATGACACAACTTGCAGGATAGGAGTCTAATGCAGAATGGGGGAAAAAACCCTTAAAGCAAGATAATTCCAACCCCGTAGTGGGGTAGTGCCGTCATTGCACCTCACATAGTGCCCTAAAGGCATCATTAGAGGTTGTTTGCACCTTCAGTCTCCAACTACACACGCTTTTCAGCCTTTATTTTACCTAAATTCCCAATTCCTTTTCCTGCATTTTGCTGTCCAACCACTCCAACTCCCTCTTTTAAACTGCCTTAAGCACTGAATGGCTGAAAGCACCCTAGTGCTTGACTTTACAGCCAAATTTTCATAAATCAGTCCTAATGCCCCAAGTCTATGATAAATAAAAATGAATCATATTTTCAAACTTAAAGAAGATTTTTTTTACCTTGAATCATGGCATGGAGGTTGATGTGTTGCATGCAGAAACATATAACAGACCAGACTACCTCACATAGCATCTATATTCACTGCAGAAATGATGACTCTACTTCAAGCTTGGGACCTTGGAAACAAATAATGCAAGAGAAAAAATATATCAGTTTAAATCAAAAAAGTATTTTGAAATCACTTAAATGAGTTTGAAGCACTTCATCCTTTACAGGCTAATGAATGGATGTTGAATAAATTAGTTAGTTAGTTATAAATGATTTGTTTAACCAGACCTCTGAACTCTTTTTAGGGTTCTTCTCGGGCTGGAATGTTGAATAGATGTTGAGCATCAAGTGCCACTTCACAAATTACTGCATTATCTGCAATAATAAACATCAAGAAAGGCCTCCACTGCAATGTGAGGAAATAAGAATAGTGATGTATTTCAAGAAAATTGCATAGAATATATTCCTTCCCTTTTGTCCACAAGAAAAACAAATGCATGATAGATACTGTCCAGTTCTGACCATAGTCATTCTATTTACATACGCACACAAAGGAGGTTTCAACACAATATAAGGTTGGGTGCATAAGTTATCTCTTCTTCACAAGATTGAAGGTTATTAACTGACAGCTGAATATGCATGAAGTTTTCAAGTCACCTACTCAAGAGTAAGAATTGGGTTTCAACTAGGACCTGAATCACTCTATAAACTATAAAAAGGTACGTCATGAGATTTTGAATACAGGCAGTCCCCGCCTTACGACATTCCAGGGTTATTCATCAGAAATGATTTCCCGGTTTATGACGTATTTTCCAGGGTTACGACGCGTCGTATGCCGATCAAAATATGGCTCCAAAATGGCAGAATAATAAAAATTTTGGGGTTTTTTGATGAAAAACTCAATAAAAAATGCAGTTTACATCGTTTTCAATACACCCAAAGCATTAAAAGTAAGGTTTTCTTAGGATTTTTGACGATTTTTCAGTTTACGACGCGGCGTAAAAACGGAACCCCCGTCGTCAACTGGGGACTGTCTGTAAGCTTTACTTGGAGTACTGAAACAACTGACATCAAACGTGTTTCATACTGCTCATGAATGGCTGGAAAGGTCATATTTAACAATGAGCACAAATCTTTCCTCTGAGGTTAATGTACACCCTACAGGTTTTCATCATGATCCTTCTCAATTTCCCCACAAACACTATAATCTCTTGTGTAACAGTGAATCTTCCAAATAGTCCATCAAGAATTAGATACACTTGATGTTGAAACACATCTTGGGATGTTTTAATCCAAAGGGGAGTTTTAAACCAAGCAACCAAAAGTGCTACTCAAATCTGTCAGAAACTGACTTTTCAAGTGCTACTTAAACATATCAGAAACTGACTGTTTATTTAGAAAAGTACTCTAGTAACCAGTTTTTTAATCTAGTTTAACTGTGAGAGCATTAAGTTAACTCTTCAGTAGTGGAATTGCGGAGCTGCCTTTCTCTAGTGCCCGATTTGAATATTTAGGGTTGAAACAAATGTGAAGATACTGCCTGATATGCAAACTTATCCACTCACTGGATTATTATTATTATTATTATGTTATCATGATTCAGAAGACGAACCCTATTCATATGGGAAAAGCCCACAGAGGCCATTCACTTGAAATTCAAGTTTCCAAAGAATATGGCGTTCATCTGAAAGAAGTAACGGAATGTAACAGTGTGGTGGTAGTTTGGAAAATTGGGTTTGTGAGAAGAGGCTTGTGTTTTTGAAACCATTGCGTTTTTTGTTTTTTATTATATATATTTTTTGTGTGTTTGTTAGTGTATGGTTATTTGAGTATTCATGTTTTTCTTTTTTTTTACTTGCAGTTTGCTTGTGTGTGTCAGGGTCGAGTGACTTGTTCCCCTTTACCCGATTTGTAAGTTAGGAAACTTCATTAGCAGAAGCTATTTGGGAGTATATATCTACCAACAGGAACTGCGGTGGAAATAAAAGTCTGTAAAACAGTTGAACAGCTGGTAACACCGAATCCATTTTCACGTTCCATTCCAAGTTGTATATAGCAGTTACTTACGACGGCGTCTGTCCCAAGTAGGGTGGGGATCAGAGAAGGTGCTTAAATATCTGTAAGCTGACTTTGTCGTAAGTGGGATCTCAGATTCTTGTGTAGAAAAGACTGCATTAAGAGATTCTAAAGTGGTTTCTGCCTCAGCTTGGATGCCATAGCTAAAATAAACTCCGTGGTGATCCCCAAATTGTGTTGACTTTCGCGATTGTCTTGGATTATTCTGAAATGAAGTGCTGAGAAAGATGAGGAACTGTTTTGGGACATACAACAGAGTTGGAGATTTGTTGATAAGATTTTGATTATTGGTAGTATTAAGTTAGGCTAAGTCAGGTATAGCAAGGCTGTTTTGATAAACTTTAGCAGTAAGTAGGAAATAAGTTAGGTTTAGTACTGAAAGATGATCATTGATAAACTGTGGCAAATGTAAATAAAATTAGGATAAGGTTCTGTAATATTAAGGTTAATAAATTAGGAGAGAAAGAAGTTTTCTTTAAACTCTGAATATGTTCCCATCATCCTGCATCAATTGTGTCAAAGGACGCATTTATTATATTGGTGCTGCTTAGCAAATCTGGTAGTGATTAAAGATTTTGTGAGCTTTGATGCAATTATCTCCTTCTCCATAATTTCTTGGACTTTCCTACAAGTCTTTGTCCTGCAACTTCCATATCTAATGGGTGACTGATTTATTTTTCAGCCTGGCATTATAACTATGTTCATCAACATTGTTTCATGCCTACTGCTTTTTCTGACCGAGAGATCCTCATCCTTCCAAACCATCTCAATCTATTTTACAGCCTCTGGACACCACATCTCTCTCCCACGTCCTCATTTGTAAGCTGCTTTTCCAACAGTGCTTTGGCCCTCTCAGAATTTCCATGTTCCTTGTCACTGTTAGAATCTCCAACCTCTTAAATAACTTCTTCTGGCTCCTAATTTTGTTTCGGTTCCCTATGCTGGAAACAAGGAGCCTAATTAGATTGTGGCTAAGAATACGGACTAAAAACATCCCGATTTCTCATCTCTGTTTGTGCAAAGTTATAAATGTCCACTGCTTCGGGACTAATGCACAATTACATATACTGTAATTAATTGCAGCTGGGAATTTACTTAAGTATGAGTCATTAACAATAATTCAAGCCTTTTTAAACAGCATCACTTGAATTACAGGGGTTGAATACCCAGAAACCATTTAAAGGCTTAAAACTTGCTAATGAGCACGGACGCAAGGAACAGGTTCCTGTGTTACTGCACAAAGTCCAAGAAATCAAACATACAGACACATATTCAGTGTGCAAGTCCCTCTCTGCCCATGATAGCATCTGGGGAGCCAGGCAGTGGCTACTGACTACTTAGCAGGCAGACTTATGGATGCCCACATCCCTATGTCAAGAGGCAGCATGGTCTTCTTGACAGAGAAAATCTACCAAGCCATGAGCAGCCCTCTGCGATGTTTTTCATTGTAACTCGAAGTGCGGAACTTCTCATCCAACGTATGGTACGTAACAGTGCAAATCTAATAAACAGAATTTACTTTCTGAGTAAGTGGTGCAATGAACTCTGCCTACAGTGACAGACTGCTAACAGTGAAGCCCACTTCAGCGCACTGAAGTATTAACTGTTAGGGAATGTATTATATAAAAGGACATAAAAAAACCATTTCTATAAAAACAGTAAAAGGATAGTATAAAATAAGTCAGAAAACCTCAACATCTGCAATTACATACCTGTTAATGTGACATACCTAAGAATATTCCTGTGAGTAAACCGCCAAGACGACGTCTGTTCTCAAGATCCTTAAGATGAAATTACTACTTAAGATTGTCAGTGACCTAAGATAGCAATGTAGCCATTGTGACGCGGAGGGCCGAGTTGAGTACATCTTTAAAGCTGCTCCTTTCTTGGAAGGAAGATCTTGAAGAAAGTTAGATCTTTCTTGAAATGACAGCTTGTTGTTCTTGACTGATGAAAGTTGAATATTGTTCTGAAAATAAAGTTATAAACATAAATTAGTCAGTTACAAATACAACTGATGCTATCTTAAATGGTTACTACCCAACTCTTACGGACACAGGCAGTGGAAGTTCCCTGTTAAAGTCCTATGAAAGATGACCAAAGAGGATATTTGCTGTTAATTATCTAAATGATTACCATTCATAACAAGTAGGAAGCCGCAACTTCAAGCAATTTCGTCTGCAAGACGTCCAAATAAGAGAACATTCCAACAATGGAAGAACGATAAAATGGAATGTGAATTACATAAGGCCTTCATCTCTGCAGATACTGAAGGAGTTACAAAAGACTGCTATATTTCTAGCAGAATTATGTGATATATTTAAATTTCTGTGACAAGGAAGGAGTTGACAGTCATGCCAGGTATTTTCATGTTATCAGAATCATACAACCTACCACTGCAATACTTCTGCACAATGAACTATAGGGTGGGAGCACAGTAAGAGATTGGTAATACTGTACCAATTACTGGCTATGTTCTTGATCTTTGGCTCCGCTCTGTCAAAAATAAGACACTCTGCATGGCCACACTTCAGAATGCTATTCACGTTAGTTTATTCAGTATGCATCAATAATTTTGTTTTTGATGGCATAACAGTCACTATTAGTGTTTTTAATATCATCTTGAAACACCCTTGGGGCACACTTTTCGAAGGCTTTAAAGTACTGCTACAAAATCTATTACTGAATCAAGCATCTTAATAATACCTCAGATCCTGAGACTTTAACCTTGACTTATCTTTGTTTAATTTCAACTTACATCCTCATCCACTTCATATCCATAAAGTTACTTTCCCTGCAGTCACTCAGATCCTCTCAATCTCTTCTTCTAATGTCTCACAATGTCTCATTCACTGCATGATACACGTCAGGTTCTTGAAATTCATGCGCTTTATGTTGTTGAACCCCTCCACTGCATAGGATATGAACCAACAAACTTTCCACATGACCTAAGAAAACTGGTCACACTAACACCAAGGACAAAGCTCACATCCTTCACATCTTTACACACACGCAACAGAAAAGACGATATAGGTTTCAAGCTGATGGGCATTCCGAGCGCAACCTCCCATCCCCTAACTAATCACCTTACCCAAGTTTCAACAACTGTTTACAGTTCCCGTTGAGGAATGCTCCCAGATTAAAGGTAATGGTTTTTGTTTCTGGAGGAACTAATTATGTTTTCATATTTAAAACCACTTACTTCTTCAGTAATTTTCATTTTAAAAGCCAACACACATCCAAATACCTTTTTGGTCAGAGTCGTAAAAACTATATCCAAGCTGTCAGAAAAACCTTGGCATATTTCACATTCAAAATCACTTGACTCCTACGGAGGCTCTACGTAATTGCTTCCAGGGCCTGCGCACACCCGAACACGTTTTTTGTACAAATTATAAATACATTTTTTTTTGAAAGTCACAGAAATTCACTGCCCCAACTGTATTATTTACTACATTGCTAAGTTTATGTGTAAATTATCAGACTGAAGTAATATTAATGTACCTGAGAACAGCCACCGCATTGTAAATCTACAAAGATTCCTGAAAACCATAAATACAAAAGCTAACTGGTCAATTATGGAAATAGAAAGTCTGAGTAAGCATGACAGTGTTGAAGAAGAAGAGCAATCCCGAATAAGGTGGCGAATGACATTCAGAAGTTATAAACGTCACAAAACATCTCAAAATAGCAAACTTGGTTATTAAGCGTTTGCAGTGATTTTCTTAAAGAAGCTAACATTAAAATAAAATAAAATACGACATTAAATATTCCTCACGGCATTTTTGCTGTATCTTATCATAGGTCACACATAAAAATTTCTTAGAGTCACAGGATTAACAAAAAAATGACGTCTAATCATGTTCCTATACTTCCGACATACCTTGAAGCATTTACGGTAATCATCTGTTAAGAAACATATACAATGAAGCTTGTCTGCATAAAACAACCCCTGAAGACTGTCCTTGCTTTAAAACTGTAGCCAAGTAACTGGGGTATAGGAGGCTTAAGCCTGTTTAACTTCCAAAAATTCTGGTATGTTTATACACGAAGAGGAGAGTTGCCCTAACACAGTTGGTGAGCTTTCATTTCACCCTGATGCTTATTCCTGCGACGGTTCTTTTTCTTCTTCCTCCTCCTCCTCCTCCTCCACTTCTCCCTCTTCTTCTAATTCCTCGTCGTCAAAATAGTCGTCATCATCTGTATCAAAATAGTCAATTTCCTCCTCTTCCAAATCAGCTTCTTCGTCTAATTCTTCATTATCTAATTCTTCTTCTTCTACTTCATCCTCTTCTTCTTCTTCTTCTTGTCCTTCTCCTAATTCTTCTTCAAGTAATTCGTGTACTCCCTTGATATCCAGCACCTGTGAATAAAGAATATGTTTATAAATCAATCCTGCTGCATTATGAATAGACTGCCACTTACTCTGAATATCTGCACACTAGCATCAACTAACTACGCAGTAATTTATATCAAATTGTTCAGGTAATTTGTACTTTTCCCTGGTATACAAATCATTGCCCATTATCGATGAGCATTCCTGAGTGCGAGCTAAAAGCCGTCACTGAAACTTGGTGATAGGGTGATTTATTAGCGATAGGCAGCGAGGGATGGTTGGGGTGGGGGGGGGGGAGTTCTCCCTCAGACCTTCCGTAAGCCAGATTTCAGCCTCAGGGAGTTTTTATAATAAAAGTCTCTGGTTTGTTTACCAACGAAAAATACATTTTTACTTTAAGATTTTTATTTGTTCCTGCAGGAATACTGACCATTGCCACTTATGCAGGAGAATTACTGTTCACCTGGGATAAGTCTCACAACTGACTGGCATGTTGAATCTGACTCAGAAGTGTCATGCCATGAAAAAATTCAGGACGAAAGTGCTACCAAACAGAAAGGGAAAACAAATGGAGGTCACTAACATCTAGGTCAGTTATAAAAAAAAGGGTTCAGTTTATAACTTTACAACCGCCGCTACAAAAAGGCAAACCAGAGGGAATGTACAGGCCTCTATCTGAGCACGTTTCAAAACATACTTGTCTGACTGCTGTCTTGCAGAGCAAGGAAAGGAAAGGAAAAGAGAGAGAGAGAGAGAGAGAGAGAGAGAGAGAGAGAGAGAGAGAGAGAGAGAGAGAGAGAGAGAGAACCCAGCCACTCAGGTGAGATGCATTTCAGTCCATGAGGAGCTAGGATGACAACACAACCCGCTGAGCAACCACAACAGGTCATAATGAGAAGGTATTCAAGGACTTTTGGGCTATGTCCCCAAGGTACAATGAGGTAAAGGTAGTCTGATGATGCCAGACACCTGCTCTCATTACTAGAGCAACCATAATGTTCCCCAGAAGGGTAGGGATGGGGCAACACCCCTGACTTCGTAAGGTCTCGCCCAGACTGAACTACAGTACTGTCTCCTTGCATGATGACCCATATGACAAGGTTGATCACCTCACTGGAGTCTAAGAGGTAGCCTTCTTTTTTTAAAGAACTGCAAGGCTCGCCATGCACGCAAAAGGATCTCATCTGGATCACTGCCAACAAAGTCTGGGAGGATGGAAATCGGGAACTCTCAAATCTCTTGCCAGCAACCGAGAGGTTTTGAGTTTTAGCTACAAACTCAGAAACGAATAAGAGTAAGAATCCCAATCCTCCAAGTGTCTGATTCTGGAGGCTAAAGCTGCTCCTGATGTGGAAAAGACTTTCCAAAGTTCCTTGAGAGAATGGACTGTTCTATTGAGGAAGACAGCCATGCCTTTCACAGCAAAACATGAAACCTGGCTCAAGGCAGAGCAATAGTCCTTCATGTTAACATAATTACTGGTAAGTGTTCAACTATTATTCAATTATTTTTCAGAACTGTAGCTCTCTATTACAGCAGACTCTCCACTGTCCCCTGCTTCTTCTAAGAGACATGTTTTTTCTAATAGACTGCTTCTCTAATAAAATTTTTGGTGCAGAAATCAAGCCACTATGACTTTACCCCCATCCAATAAACTGTCATATCCTACACAACCTGTAATAGTGTAAATCATTCTTTTCTTTTAAGAACTGCTTTCTATAGTAGGTTGCTTTCTCTAAATGTGTGCCCTCGAAGTTTTTGTGAACTGATAAATGCCCGACTGTGCTGTAAATGAATTAAAAAGAGCATAGGGGTAGCAAGATATTTAGAGTAAGGTACCACAGCTGTGTGAATTTTTGTCATAATGACTTGATATCACATTTTTCCATGGAACTGTAAATATGACCATCGGTCTCATTTCATGAAAGTGACATATTAAAAAAAAACAAAGAGGGTGTGGTTTTGTGTCCTAGGAAGTCCAGCTACAACTGAAATAATTTTGCAAATACCTGTACAGTGTTAGACCACTTTTTCACCCTTCACTTTTCCATTCTTCATTTTGTCGCGGATTTTTGTAGAACATACCTTTCACTTTTCTGCGGGAACTTTCCCAATTCAAGAATTTTTTTATGGACCGTATCTCTAAAATTATCGTTAATTTGCTTTTTTTTTGTAGAGCAACACTATTTATTCACCAATTGCTGTATTTTTTCATATTGTGCTCACGACTAAATACAGATTTTTAAGATAAAAATTATTTACATTGTACTTATACTGTACTACAGTAGCTGTTAAGCTCATTCCTGGGTGGGCCCCAGAACGAGCATAATAAGTTTATGATTCTCTCTCTCTCTCTCTCTCTCTTTTTAAGGGTAATGTAAGATGTATTTGAAATGATATTACCGTAGTGTTTTTGGATGTTAGAGCATACTGTACAATATCTAAAATATTTGCTAATTATTTTAATTTTATTTTCCAGTCTGCAAATGCAAAAAAGTTGTAATAACAACATGGAAAATATGAAAAAATGAGTGACACAGTAACATCACATTTACCTATAAAACTATACCGTACAAAACAAATAATTTCCCCCAGTTTGACCTAAAGTCCTATACCTTATGGTCATTTGACATGGAAATGTGGACACCTTATACATCTGGATGGATTTTTTTAGTTACAAACACAGTGCAAAATTAATTCAAAACAGTTCTTGTAATAAAGCATAACTGATAAACTTATTTTGTGGCATAATTCAATGAAAAGAACAAGGACCCACAACTGAAAAGCAGTTTCACTGGACTGATGGACAACTTAGGCCAATAATTTCTGCCCAATAATGATTAAGCATAGTATACGCAACTGTCAACCAGTCTAGGGATGAGGAAAGGGGTCAGCATTTGACAAAATTAAAAAAACACACCAAAATAGTTATTTACAGAATTTCTAGACACAAGACCTTGATCAGTCCCTATAAGGAAGAGGGAAGTATATTTTGGACTAGGCCTACAGCCTAACTAGGAAGCAATGGTATTCTACAGAGAGGTCTGCACGGAGATATCATTTATCAATAAAATTAGTAATGTAAAGTACTCAGTCACACGAAGATATGGTATATTAATATAATTTTTTTACTACAAAATATTGAAAAGGGTGTGCATAACGCAGCATGAGTGAGATGACTTGAGAAATCAAGTGAGATAACCAGAAATTTGCCGTCTCTTGTTAACATTTTTACATTTACCCATGAGCAGCTGGTACTGGACATGGCGGAAGCTCCTCAGGGTGCCTCGTTTAGTACCAGCCCCTTGGGGACAACGGTAAAAACATAAAGTATAGCTTAATTCTCATTATCTTGGTAAATTCCTCAAATTACCACACCTGTACTGCATCATACACAGCCTTTTTATATACTGTTTAGCAAGAAAATGACGTCAAACGATATCTTTGTGTGGCCGTCTCTTTTACATTATAAAGTTTCTTGACTGAGCATCAGTGGTCTGGTTAAATTAAGATATACTTAACTTTGACTGAGCAATATAGAAAAGGGTGTGTGAATTCAGTAGATGTGAGATAATTCGAGAAAATTACCATCTATCGTTTACATTTTTACACTCTTCCCAGCAGAGCTTTTCTGCAGAAACACCGAAAGCAAAATTGTGCTTAAGCCTAAATGGAAATTGTCAAGCCTAAATGGAGGTTAGAATAAGTCTCACAAATAATGAATCAGGTCTCGCTCGCCCTAGCGTAGCAGGCATAGGCTGGGCTAGGCCTAGGATAACAGAAAATTGAAAGCTTGCTTTTCTGTAGAATTATCAAAAGATTATTGTGCTTCAATGGAGGTTAAAATAAAGAGGTTTTGAAAAATAATGAGTTAGGCCTGCCCCAGCCTAGCATGGTGGGTATAGGCCTAACTGAAGGCAGGGAAAGCTCCTTTGCCTTGCTACGCTGTGAGCCTAAGCTAAACTTGCTAGGCCTACACTAAAAAGCCTAAAATTAGGCCTATAATCTCAAGGCATTTAATGAAACATTAAATCATGGTTGAAATTAAGGTAAAAGTTCGTTTCTGGTCCAAACTCCAATTCCACATGAGGGCTAGTACTAAACAGGGCAAAAGTGATTCATCTACACTGTTTCGCCGTGTTTAGTACTAGCCCTGGGTCAAATGCCCCCAAATGCATTTGATCCCACAGGGGATAGTACTAAACACGCAAAATAGTGATTCATGTACACTGCTTCGCTGTGTTTAGTACTATCCCCTAGGGGAGTCAAATGTCCCTAGGTGCATTTTGCAAAATTGAAACTTAGAAAAAATCCTCAATTAGGCTATGTGGCAGAGTTTTAAAAAATTTGGATATGAGTAAAACAATTTTGTAAACCATAAAAATAAACCGCAAAAAATACATATAGCCTAAAACGGGAAATATCCTAATAAAAAATTAATAGAGAGAGAGAGAGAGAGAGAGAGAGAGAGAGAGAGAGAGAGAGAGAGAGAGTGATGGCAACCCATCAATATACCCTAGGCTACAGCCAAATACCCTATAACGCCCCCACCCTAGGTTTTAATGGTGCATTGCTAGCATCCCATACATTGACGATCATTCACCTGCAAAAGCAATAAGGGTAATTTTTTACTTGAACACAAGGCCCATTTGCATGGTACCAGCTCACTGGTAATTGTTGAAAAGTCAGTACATAATTTAGTAAAAGTAAGTTTGTAATAGATTTTTGCATGATGTTGGTAGTAAGTATTTATGCAATGCAGGCAGTCCCCGGTTTACGACGGGGGTTCTGTTTTTACGCCGCGTCGTAAGCGGAAAATCGTCGTAAACCGAAAAATCGTCGAAAATCATCAAAAATCCACAGAAAATCGTCAAAAATCCAAAGAAAATCGTCAAAAATCCAAAGAAAATCATCAAAAATCCAAAGAAAACCTTACTTTTAATGCTTTTGGTTCATTGAAAACGATGTAAACTGAATTTTTATTGAGTTTTTCATAAAAAAAACCAACAAATTTTGATTATTCTGCCGTTTTGGAGCCATATTTCCACCGTCGGATCGGTGTCGTAAGCGTCGTAACCCCAGTACACGAGTCATAAACCGGGAAATAATATCTGAAGAGCGTCGTAACCTCGGAACATCGTGAGCCAGACCCATCATAAACCGGGGACTGCCAGTAAATTTATAATATAAAATTATGTAAATAATTTACATTATACAGAAATTAGCATTGGTGTAAGTACCATACCAACACCAAGCTTTGCCCCTACACCAACAGAACCGTGCTAAATAAATCTAATTCAATCAACAAACCTCATCTACGCATAAGGAGCGACTTAATTAAACTAAACAACGGCGTGGACGCGTAACTACATTAGCCTGCTTTGTTTGCATGGCCTGAAAACTAACCTAAAACTAAACTGACTAAATAAACTAAGCAGTAACACCAATCATGGCCCACCTCCCCAAAAAAAAGGTTACGAAATTACACTGAAAGGGAAATTACCTTATTTACATATATTTCATTTTTTACTGTGATAAATATTATTTTGCATTTTTTACTGTGATAAATATTATTTTGCATTTTTTACTGTGATAAATATTATTTTGCAAGAATTACGTATAAAGAATATTTTCTTTTCATTGAATTTCGAAAAATACGATAAAAGCGAGTGGGGATGCCCGGACCGGAAATGAACATGATCTAAACGCGTTAGGTATTAGTTCTACCACTTTATTTTTTATTGTGATAAATATCATTCTGCAAGAATTACATATAAATAATTTTCTTTTCACTGAATTTCGAAAAATACGACAAAAAAAATCGAGCGGGGACGACCGGAAACGACCATTACCCGAAAACATGGACGAAATTAATCCTCCTTTAAACTAAATAGAAAAATACCAAAAACTAATTCTAATTCTAATTCAAGAGGTCTACAAGACATCCCGTACACATCAAAGACTTCAGCTTCGAAAAATAATGGCCCCCGGGGGGCAGTCTGACCTTATTCTCCGTAGACGGGGGCTCTCTACACTCCCCACTTTTCTTCCTCTTCATAATCAATTCCACAAACGCAATTAAACGTTAGTTTAATTTTACGTTGTAGGGGAGACGTAGACATGGAGGTGGCGGTGGTTAGTAGTAGTAATTGGAAGACGTCACCTTTGTAACGACTCTTTTTTTTGATAGCGGAGAGAGAGAGAGAGAGAGAGAGAGAGAGAGAGAGAGAGAGAGAGAGAGATCAAAATTCTGTCAAAATCATGACAAAATCGTCATTTTCTGAATGAGGTAAAGAGAGAGAGAGAGAGAGAAGGATCAAAATTCTGTCAAAATCATTTCAAAATCATAATTTTCTGACTGAGGTAAAGAGAGAGAGAGAGAGAGAAAGATCAAGATTCTGTCCAAATCATATCAAAATCGTCATTTTTTGAGAGAGAGAGAGAGAGAGAGAGAGAGAGAGAGAGAGAGAGAGAGAGAGAGAGAGATAAAAATTCTGTCAAAATCATGTTAAAATCGATAATTTTTTGACTGAGGTAAAGAGAGAGAGAGAGAGAGAGAGAGAGAGAGAGAGAGAGAGAGAGAGAGAGAGAGAGAGAGAGAGAGAGATCAAAATTCTGTCAAAATCATATAAAAATCGTCATTTTTGAGAGAGAGAGAGAGAGAGAGAGAGAGAGAGAGAGAGAGAGAGAGAGAGAGAGAGAGAGATCAAAATTCTCTCAGAATCATATCAAAATCGTCATTTTTTCAGAGAGAGAGAGAGAGAGAGAGAGAGAGAGAGAGAGAGAGAGACCTTACCTTACAGACCTTACAGTTCGTTCGGGTTGCCCCAGGTCCCTCAGTGTGAGGCACCTTTGATGTCTACCAGAGAATTGCTAACGCATCTTCCGGTATATTTTGCATCTTCCAGTCTTGGATGGTCTGGGATGCATCTTAGATATTTGTCGAGCTTATTCTTAAACACATCTACGCTCACTCCTGTTATGTTCCTCAGATGAGCTGGTAGCGCATTGAATAGACGCTGCATTATCGATGCTGGTGCGTTGTGGATTAATGTCCTGTGTGCTTTCCTTGGTTTTACTGGTATAGTTTTTGGCACTATTAATCTACCTCTGCTTGCTCTTTTTGATATTTTTAGTTCCATGATATTTTCGGTAATTCCTTCTATCTGTTTCCATGCTTGAATTACCATGTAGCGTTCTCTTCTCCTTTCAAGACTATATAAATTTAAGAATTGTAGTCTTTCCCAGTAGTCAAGGTCCTTAACTTCTTCTATTCTAGCTGTAAATGACCTTTGCACACTCTCTATTTGTGCAATATCCTTTTGGTAGTGTGGGTACCATATTATAGTGCAATATTCAAGTGGACTACGTACGTACGTTTTATAAAGCATAATCATGTGTTCAGCTTTTCTTGTTTTGAAGTGCCGGAACAACATTCCCATTTTGCTTTGCATTTTGCCAATAGAATTGCTATTTGATCATTGCATAACATATTCCTATTCAACGTCACACCAAGGTCTTTAACTGCTTCCTTGTTTGTGATTGTCTCATTATTAGGTCCTTTATATGCATATAGCATTCCTACTTTATCACCATAGTTCATTGATTCAAATTTATCAGAGTTAAATACCATCCCGTTTATCTCTGCCCATTTATATATTTTGTTTAGGTCTCTTTGTAGCGAGTTCTCTACTTATTCTTGTGTCATCTGCGAAACTTCTTACTACTGAGTCCTTAACATTACTGTCTATGTCTGCAATCATAATCACAAACAGCAATGCAGCTAACACCGTACCTTGTGGTACACCGGATATTACCGTAGCTTCATCCGATTTCTCATCGTTTGCAATCACTATCTGTTTTCTGTTTTGCAAAAATTTTGTTATCCATCTTCCTACTTTGTCAACAATGTTATATTTTCTTATTTTTTTCGCTAATATATTATGATCTACCTTGTCAAAAGCTTTTGCAAAGTCTAGGTAAACCACATCTGTATCTTTTTCATTTATCGTATCAGAATCGGTCATTTCTCGAAACAAGTTCGGAGACATTTCCTCTTCTTCTTCTTCTTCTTCTTCTTTTGGGCGTGAAAACGAATGCTCTGCATTGTTTATTTCCTCTACGTGTTATTTTTTGTAGTATCATCCTTTTAACATCCTCTTATTATCCTTTAAAGTTGGCTTTTAGGGATAAAATATCCCTCAGTGCCAGCCACACTTTCTCTTCTTCTTTGATTTTGGCCTGAAAATAAATGCTTAGCGTCGTCTCCATGTTGCTGTTAGAAGTATTATCTGTTTATATGAGAAATATTTAATCTAGTATGCGGATCAATTTTCCTCATTCAGTTTATAGTGACCTCAAACGCGGGAGATAAATAGCTGGCCACTGTCAGGGTAGTTATGAAGCATTGGTAATATGAGTCTGTATAATTTCGTCATTTGTCATCCTCTCTCTCTCTCTCTCTCTCTCTCTCTCTCTCTCTCTCTCTCTCTCTTTATCCGCAGATTCCAAGAACTGATATTTTTACTTGCTTCGCAACGTAAAAGTCCGGATGCACCGCAAATATATATAGAATTATAAGAAAGATCATCATGACAATTATGAAGTAACTCAGGATGTTATCGTGGGCCCTATCTTGGTGTTATCTTGACTTTGAGTGGAAATCGTATTTAATTTCCTGCGTGCTCTCTCTCTCTCTCTCTCTCTCTCTCTCTCTCTCTCTCTCTCTCTCTCTCGTACTAGGCCTATATTAACCTAGGCCATGAATTAAGTAGCTAGGTGTTTGCCTGCTGAGAGAGAGAGAGCAACTGAGGAGAGAGAGAGAGAGAGAGAGAGAGAGAGAGAGAGAGCAACAGGCGCAAGTGATCTGAGCTCCGTCAAAATTATATTAATCAGAAACCGTGAGGGCTTTGGCGAGGTCATTCTCACTTCACCTAGCAACAATGATTTATGTTCGCGCAGAAGAAGAAGAAGATGAAGAAGAAGAAGAAGAAGAAGAAGAAGAAGAAGAGGAAGGAGGATAACCAAAAACAACCAACGTTCTCATAGAAAAATATCTGTTGGTATCTGAACCCAGAGGATTGCAAATTATAGTACCATAGCTTATAAGCAGCTCGACCTTGGCATAATCATGGTACCACCATTGTTTGGGTGGTCAATAGTCTCATATACTTTCTTTGTCAGTTTATCAAATGAATACTGTTCATATATATATATATATATATATATATATATATATATATATATATATATATATATATATATATATATGAATAATTGTGTACTTGGTACTTTTAACTGCTAATTGGCTACATCAAAGAATTAGTAGAGCACTACTAAAGGCAAGATTGTTTATATCCTCTGGAGAGAGAGAGAGAGAGAGAGCGAGAGAGAGAGAGAGAGAGAGAGAGAGAGAGAGAGAGAGAGAGAGAGAGAGAGAGAGTAATGTGATAACAATAATAACGTTAATGCCTTTAACATAAAATAGATACGAGCCCTGTAGTCTGCATGAGATCACTTTCTTTTACGTTACCGAAAAATTAGACCGACTTTTTGATGCACAAAATTGACACAAATCAAAGCAATATATATACATAAAAAATAGATTCGACATTTCACGTCAAACAGGCAACTGGTTAACCCATTGGGTGTCCTTGGGTGAAGAGGGATGCAATTTGAAGGAGAGCAGAAACGATCCTTCCTTAGTTCCTACTCAGCGTTGTGGCGGCCTAGACCTACAGTAGCTATGCCACGGTTACCGTTAATAAAAACTTTAAAGTGTAGACTTTAATGGAAGACTGGAGGCGTTACTTGTCCTGAAGGACCTATCAGCCCGCAAAGCGGTGACTCACCCAGCCTAAGAGGGCGGGATTAAACCGTCATTGAGTTTCTGGGCTTCTACGCAGAGACTCCGACGGTTCAGGAGTCCTGCATGAAACAGAAAGGAGTCTGTCTGTCTGTTCTGAGGTGGCTGCAGGACGAGGCGGACCGGACGGGCTGTCAGTCGGTGGTCTTCACTAAATCGCTGGAGGAGGAGAAGAAGAAGAAGAAGTGGCCCACTTCAGCTCACTTGCTTCACGTGGTGAGTTGTAAGTTGCATCCGTTGTCCACTGATTAAAAGCATTGGTTTACGGCTTGCGTTTGCCTCGCGTACTCGTGAGTGTTTCGTCATTGTAATTCCCGTTTGTGCGTGTGTGTGTGTGTGTGTGTGCGTGTGAGAAGGGTTTTTCCGCTTCTGTGCAGACCATGTTGAGAATTTTAACTATGTTTTTTCCTGTATCGTTTATTATTACAATAAAAAACCAAGCTCTAAAAAAGGCTTAAAGAATAAAAACACCCAACCTCCGTGAAGGGATCTGAACCCACTCACACATAATAAAAGCACTATTTGCGACAAATCAAAGCCACATATTTCGATGAACAATCACCTTCCCCGAACATTTTACCAGCGAACAGGGCCACAGAAGGAAGTGCTCGATATATGTGGTTGCAACGTTCTAACAGTGCTTTAAGGGCCTTTTTATCTTCATATTACAACGTTGTATTACAGTCAAAGACATCCATTTGAAAACGTGAGCAGTTGGCGAGCGCACGTTGCGTAAATATGCATAAATATACGAATGCAATGGTGTGATTGTAATGGCCACAATGCCCTCAACTTCTGGCGTTTGACGCCCTCGATACTTGTCTAATTCTGTTATTTGATATCCTGTCCCTCCAATTAATTCCTAATATTCTTCTGAGCAACTTATTTTCAAATGCTAAGAATTTATTATCCGAAGTCACCGTACTGAGCCATGACTCACGCCCATAGATCAAAATACTCCTAACCATTACCTTATAAATTTTGATTTTTGTACGCACAGAAATTTGCTATTATTCCAAATATTTTTTAAAGCATTCCCATTGCCCGATGAGCCTTTTTTAATCTTTCCACAAATCTTGTGCTCGGGGAACCATCCTTATCTAAATAAGTATCTAAATATTTAAACCTATCCGCTTGCTTTAAGACCAAACCTTCAATTAGACAATCCTGTGCATTTTCAATATTCATATTCGTGATTTCAGTTTTCCACTATTAATAACCAAACCAACCTTTCGACCTTCACTCACTATACAATCCGACACGCTCTGCACCTTTTCTGGTCCCTCGCAGATCAAAACCATATCACCAGCATAATCCAAGTCAAGAAGTTTCACATTTCCCCAGAGTATAACTGCATCCGTTTCTCTTTTAACCCTTCTCGTAACGTAACCCACGAACAATACAAACAGCAGGGGAGACAGAATGCCGCCCTGAATCACACCAGACTTGACTTCAAATGGATCGCTCAAACACCCACCAACCATCGCTTCACAAGATGTGCCCTCATGCACGTTCATGATAACCGTCACAGATGATAGCTGCAGCCCTTCCTCTTTCTAAAACCAGCCCGCTCATCCCTCAGAATACCATCAACCACTGGTTCCAACCTATTCAGTATTACTCTACAGAAAATTTTCAAGGCTACAGGTGACAAAGTGATTCCCCCTCCAATTACCACACTTACTCAGATCCCCTTTCTTTGGGACTTTAACGACCAATGGTATTATTCCCGTCACCCATATCTCACTGAATGATATCTCCAAGACAAATACTAATCTATCCTCCTCCACTTTAAACATTTCCGGGAATAAACCATCTCCTCCTGGTGCCTTATAATACTTTAACTGTTTTATTGCATTAACTGTTTCTTCTAGCCTGGTCTCACACCTACATCAGTATTCAAATCTTCCTGAGCAGACGGTATATCCTCTTCTGGGGGGACTGGTCTATTAAGAACTGTCTCAAATTGCTCTTTCCATCTATTTGTGATTTCAGTATTTTTGGTCAATGAATTACCTTCCATATCCCTGACTGGTATATCCTTACGCTTTACCAGCATTACCAATCAGCTCTGCAATTGCTTTAAATGCTGTCCTTTGACTCTGACCATCATTTTTATTAATTAATGTTCCAGTTTCCACAACCATTTCATTAACGGGTCATCTTTTATCTCTCACTTAGTCTTCTAACTTCCGAATCCAAACTCAAGTACTTAGGTCTTGCTAATTCAAAATCTTCATCACTAACAAAATGCATCTCACTCCTAAATTTTGCTTCACTTCTTTTGATAATACCCCAAGTTTCCTCAGACATCCACATCTTTTTCCTCAGTCCGAGTCTCCTTCTGATCGTACAACCAGCAGCCTCATGCAAAACTTTATTCGACTTTATTCACATCCCATGACATCTCATCTAAACTTCTTCCTCCCTTCTCCAATGTTTCCAACGCCAAAAACCTGTTTCTGCATTATGTGCTAAATTCTTCCTTTTCCTCTCCTTCCCTTCTAAGAATGTCTGTGTCGTACCTATCGACAAGAGGGTTTCCCTTCTTCTGACTTTTTAGTTTGAGTCTTATTTTTGCAACGCTGAGCTGATGATCACTACCGATATCTGCTCCCAGATTGACGCGAACATCTAGCCAAGAGCTTCTATGCATTTTACAAACAGCAATATGATCAATCTGATTTTTATATATTTTCCACACTGTGATACTCATGTCGTCTTGTGTGTATTGTGGTGTTGAAAAAGTGTGCCCCCAATGACTAAGTCATATATATATATATATATATATTGTCACGAAGTGATCAAGTACCTGGTTATTACACAACTATTAAATCCAAAAATTTACCTCACTTCAGCCAGATGCCTGAGACCTCATAACAATAATATTACGACTGAACACTCTTAAAGGTGACAGTGATCCCTTAAAACCTGCTTATCACTTGAAAAAATCAATCTAAGTTTATCAAGCTGTGATTGAGGTAATAACAATACCTAACTTTCGTGCGGCATTTGCTCAAACTTCCATCAGATGTTTCTCAAAAGTTAGATGCGAGTCAAAAGTTACACCAAGAATAGTTAAAGCTTCAGACTCGTTCAGCAGAGTCCCACCCACCCGAAGGGGAGGATGGGATGGGAAATCAGTACAAGATCTGCTAATCAACAGTTTTTTCGTTTTACTGGACATTAGTCTTATACACCACCGACTACGCCACTCCCTCATTCGGTCCATGTCGCGATTGAGGTTGAGGGCAGATTCATTTTTCATGAGTGGAGACTTTACTACACTCACAAGTGTTGCGATTGTTATTATCATTATTCAGAAAATGGAGAGCCCTATTCATATGGAACAAGCCCAAAGGGGCCATTGACTTGAAATTCAAGGTTGCAAAGAATGTTATAGTGTTCATCAGAGAGAAGTAACAGAAGGTAAGGGGAAATATAGAAAGAATAGATCAGTCATTAGATAGTTAAAAAAAAAAAAGATTATTTAACCAATAAAAAAATAAATGGTAAAAATGTAAATAGATTGTTAAAACTGCAATTAGAATTGTTTTAGGGTAGTAAAAAATTGCAGGTAGAATTGTTTTAGGAGAGTAAGAAATTGCAGGTAGAATTGTTTTAGGATAGTAAGAAATTGCAAGTAGAATTGTTTTAGGAGAGTAAGAAATTACAAGTAGAATTGTTTTAGGAGAGTAAGAAATTGCAAGTAGAATTGTTTTAGGATAGTAAAAAATTGCAAGTAGAATTGTTTTAGGATAGTAAAAAATTGCAAGTAGAATTGTTTTAGGATAGTAAAAAATTGCAAGTAGAATTGTTTTAGGATAGTAAAAAATTGCAAGTAGAATTGTTTTAGGAGAGTAAGAAATTACAAGTAGAATTGTTTTAGGAGAGTAAAAAATTGCAAGTAGAATTGTTTTAGGATAGTAAAAAATTGCAAGTAGAATTGTTTTAGGATAGTAAGAAATTGCAAGTAGAATTGTTTTAGGAGAGTAAGAAATTACAAGTAGAATTGTTTTAGGATAGTAAAAAATTGCAAGTAGAATTGTTTTGGGAGAGTAAAAAATTGCAAGCAGAATTGTTTTAGGAGAGTAAAAAATTACAAGTAGAATTGTTTTAGGAGAGTAAAAAATTGCAAGTAGAATTGTTTTAGGAGAGTAAAAATTGCAAGTAGAATTGTTTTAGGAGAGTAAAAAATTGCAAGTAGAATTGTTTTAGGAGAGTAAAAAATTGCAAGTAGAATTGTTTTAGGGGAGTAAAAAATTACAAGTAGAATTGTTTTAGGAGAGTAAAAAATTTCAAGTAGAATTGTTTTAGGAGAGTAAAAAATTTCAAGTAGAATTGTTTTAGGAGAGTAAGAAATTACAAGTAGAATTGTTTTAAGATAGTAAAAAATTGTAAGTAGAATTGTTTGAGGAGAGTAAGACATTACAAGTAGAATTGTTTTAAGATAGTAAAAAATTGCAAGTAGAATTGTTTTAGGAGAGTAAAAAATTGCAAGTAGAATTGTTTTAGGAGAGTAAAAAATTACAAGTAGAATTGTTTTAGGATAGTAAAAAATTGCAAGTAGAATTGTTTTAGGATAGTAAAAAATTGCAAGTAGAATTGTTTTAGGAGAGTAAAAAATTGCAAGTAGAATTGTTTTAGGATAGTAAGACATTACAAGTAGAATTGTTTTAAGATAGTAAAAAATTGCAAGTAGAATTGTTTTAGGATAGTAAAAATTGCAAGTAGAATTGTTTTAGGAGAGTAAAAATTGCAAGTAGAATTGTTTTAGGAGAGTAAGACATTACAAGTAGAATTGTTTTAGGAGAGTAAAAAATTGCAAGTAGAATTGTTTTAGGATAGTAAAAAATTGCAAGTAGAATTGTTTTAGGAGAGTAAAAAATTGCAAGTAGAATTGTTTTAGGAGAGTAAAAAATTGCAAGTAGAATTGTTTTAGGATAGTAAAAAATTGCAAGTAGAATTGTTTTAGGATAGTAAGAAATTACAAGTTGAATTGTTTTAGGATAGTAAAAAAATGCAAGTAGAATTGTTTTAGGATAGTAAGAAATTACAAGTTGAATTGTTTTAGGATAGTAAAAAACTGCAAGTAGAATTGTTTTAGGATAGTAAAAAATTGCAAGTAGAATTGTTTTAGGATAGTAAGAAATTACAAGTAGAATTACTTTAGGATACTCAAAAATTGCATCATTACCCGTACCCTCGAGATTTTAATTGCAAGACACCCCCAGGAAGACTGTTTCACACTCCAACGGTCCGTGAGGGGAAAAAAAAAGAGACTAAAAGTTTACCCTTAAAATAAGGTATAAATACCTAATCTCTCACAGCAAACACTGATTCTTGCGACTGCTTTCAGCCAACGGCACAAAAGTCAGTGAACAGCTCTGGGATAAACCGACAGTTTCGCCGTGATAAGGACTGTGACTGTTGCGCAATTCGAACCTCAAAAGACCAAGCAGAGATGGAAAGCATTCCTGCCCTGAAACAATTCTCCTTCCATTTCGATCACTTACCTAACGTTTTTGACCTCTGCTCGTTTATTAATCTGTTAATGTTATTTTTATCTCTTCTAAAAACTGATCTGTCCTTCTCTCTGTTACTTTCTGTTACTTCTTTGACATGAACACTAATATTCTCTGGTAGGTTGAATTTCTAATCAGTGGCCCCTGTGGGGTGCTTGTTCCATATGAATAGGGGTTTAGCTTCTGCATAATAATAATAATAATAATAATAATAATAATAATAATAATAACAACTCTGTTGTAGCCATGAGATCGCGGTATGCAACACAGACTGTTATTGACCTTGGAAGTTAATATGTTCTGGCCGGGTAGCAATTTGTCCAGCTAGGCTAATCGTATAAAGTATGCTTAAGCTCATCAAGAACGTATTTTGCTAATAATGAGTCCATGGTATATATATATATATATATATATATATATATATATATATATATATGTGTGTATATATATATATATATATCATCTAACTTTCCTTTCCAAATGGTCTCAAAGGTATTTTCCAAATACGATTCCATCTTCTCTTCAAACTACAAAAGAAATGACTCCGGCTCTCCTCTCTCTCTCTCTCTCTTTCTCTTCTGAATTAAGGAAAATTCTGCACATATTGTTACAGATAAGAATTCCGCTGTGTCTCGCCTGCTGTAGTCGTATTGTGCGTATGTACTGTATGTATGTATATATACATACATATATATATATATGTACATTACATATATATATATATATATATATATATATATATATATATATATATATATATATATATATATATATACACTAGGGATTTAGTATTGTGAGAATGTGTATGTATGTATGCATACGTATGTGTGTGTATAAATTGTACATATACATAAACACATGTGTGCTCCAATATTTTCTAATGTTCCTACAGCGTTATTTGCATAATATTTAATAAATTTATTTATTTAGTTATTTACGACATGTTTCGACCAGCTCGTTGGTCATCCTCTGGACGTGGTTGCAGAAGGTCTGAAGAAACGAGGTTGTTGTTGTTGTATTGTATTAAGCCAACTCTTGTGTTGGCACGGGCCTTCCCGGGTTGGTATTTATAGGGGGGGTCTTGATCGGTGCTGAATTATGATTGGCTGCCCGGGGCATGTACCCTCGGGCGGAGCCTATTTTCCCAGGTCGATGTGCGAGCGGCGTTGTAGTGCTGGAAGAATTTCGATCCTCCGATGCCGAATTTTGATTCGCACGTTCGCTATGGGGATCGCTCGATGCATGTCTCCTGGCTGCCGTGGGGAGGAGAAATGTTTCCTGCGTAATATTGAGGGTTGGTTTCTCATTCCCAATGTGCAATGCTTCCAAGAGGCGTAGGCGGCGGTGGTCGGTAGTTCGGTCAATTATTTCGATGTTCGTGATTATGTTTTTTCTTACTATTCTCTGGTTATGGATGGTCCTGGCATGATTAAAGATAGCCCCCTCTTGAGCGTGGCAGGAAATCCTCTTGGAGAAACGCATGGTGGTCATATCGATGTAAGAACCGAGGCATCCATGCGTTTCTACAGAGGATTTCCTGCCACGCCCAAGAGGGGGCTATCTTTAATCATGCCAGGACCGTCCATAACCAGAGAATAGTAAGAAAAAACATAATCACGAACATCGAAATAATTGACCGAACTACCGACCACCGCCGCCTACGCCTCTTGGAAGCATTGCACATTGGGAATGAGAAACCAACCCTCAATATTACACAGGAAACATTTCTCCTCCCCACGGCAGCCAGGAGACATGCATCGAGCGATCCCCATAGCCAGGACCCACTTAGAGTAAGTGGGTCCTGCCCATAGCCAGGACCCACTTAGAGCTCTAAGTGGGTCCTGCCCATAGCGAACGTGCAAATCAAAATTCGGCATCGGAGGATCGAAATTCTTCCAGCACTACAACGCCGCTCGCACATCGACCTGGGAAAATAGGCTTCGCCCGAGGGTACATGCCCCGGGCAGCCAATCATAATTCAGCACCGATCAAGACCCCCCTATAAATACCAACCCGAGCACCTCGTTTCTTCAGACTTCTGCAACCACGTCCAGAGGATGACCAACGAGCTGGTCGAAACATGTCGACGGTACCTAAAATAGAACCTGAATCCAGACGAACGATTTCTGATTGGATATTTTAATAAAAGACTTCCAATATTCCGCACGCTTTCCTTTTCCAACATGAATATCGGCCAGTTGCTGACTAGCATCACTGAGCCTGAAAAGCGAATCATAAGGAAGATAGGAACGACACTATATAAGATAAATTCGCATAATACAGCCATCCTTTTTAATAAGACCTGTTTAAAAGAGGGTCTACTCCCTTCATATATTACCATTATTATTATTGCCGCCCAAAACCCATTGGCTTGATTGATCTATCTATCTAATCTGGCGTCGCAATGACTAGGGTCATTGTAAACGTACTTTCACTTAAGCCTCAGGACTTCGAAGTAATTCTTAAAAGGATTTTTGTGGATTTATCGACTGTTGATATTTCAAGGGATTTCTAGTTTCAAGAAAATTACTTAGAGGATTATAGGATTTATATGAAGGTTCTTTCTCTCTCTCTCTCTCTCTCTCTCTCTCTTATTGATATATAGATAATTCTACAAGAAAAATTCACATTGTTCTATTCTATAGGTAATCTCTCTCTCTCTCTCTCTCTCTTTTATTAGTATATAGATAATTCTACAAGAAAAAGTACACAACCTATCTTTCACCTTACAGCCAAATTCTCTCTCTCTCTCTCTCTCTCCCGTGACGCCAGTTAAATTCAACAACCACTCAATCTCCCGTTACAGGTTCCAAGCATGGAGAACGCCCTTTAATGAGCTATGTCCATCGCCATGCGTCGCACCGTCATGCTGGTGGCGTTGCTTGTGGCAACGTTGCCTGGCACAGAAGGCTCAGGTGAGTGGCTTAGTGTGTAGTGGTGAATTAACCAAGATAAATATATATAAATATTTATATATATGTAAATATTTATATATATATATGTATATATATATATATATACAAAGATTATTATTATGATTACCATTATTATTCTTATTTACTCGACAGAAGGCGCCTGCAACGTCACCCGAATCGACGCAGACGTCGACAATTCGACGCTGTCGGTCAGGTACAATTCGACAGTAGCCAACAGGACTGCCTGTGGCGACAGGAGTCCTATTTGCAACATTTCGAGGGACTATGGTTAGGATATTATCTGACTTTCGTCTGCTGCGTTTGCTGTGAAAGGAAACTATTGCGCCGGCTTTGTCTGTTCGTCTGCACTTTTTCTGTCCGCACTTTTTTCTGTCCGCACTTTTTTCTGTACGCATTTTTTTCTGTTCGAACTTTTTTCTGTTCGAACTTTTTTCTCTCCGCACTTTTTTCTGTTCGAACTTTTTCTGTTCGCACTTTTTCTGTCCACAGTTTATTCTGTCCGCACTTTTTTTCTGTCCGCACTTTTTTCTGTCCGCACTTTTTTTCTGTCCGCACTTTTTCTGTCCGCACTTTTTCTGTCCGCACTTTTTTCTGTCCGCACTTTTTTCTGTCCGCACTTTTTCTGTCCGCACTATTTTTCTGTCCGCACTTTTTTTCTGTCCGCACTTTTTTCTGTCCGCACTTTTTCTGTCCGCACTATTTTTCTGTCCGCACTCTTTCTATCCGCACTTTTTTTCTGTCCGCACTATTTTTCTGTCCGCACTCTTTCTATCCGCACTTTTTCTGTCCGCACTATTTTTCTGTCCGCACTCTTTCTATCCGCACTTTTTCTGTCCGCCCTCAGATCTTAAAAACTACAGAGGCTAGAGGGCTGCAAACTGATATGCTGATCATCCACCCTCCAATCATCAAACATACCAAATTGCAGCCCTCTAGCCTCCTCAGTAGTTTTGATTTTATTAAAGGTTCAAGTTAGCCATAATCGTGCTTCTGGCAACGGTATAGGATAGGCCACCACCGGGCCGTGGTTAAACTTTCATGGGCCGCGGCTCATACAGCATTATACCGAGACCACCGAAAGACAGATCTATTTTCGGTGGCCTTGATTATTATACGCCGTACAGAAAACTCGACTGCGCCGAAGAAACTTCGGCGAATTTTTTACTTATTTTTTATAGATCCTAATCTTCTTCCTAATCTTCTTCTTCTTATTCTTGTTAGGATCAAGGTGCTCGTTTGTGCCTACAGAAAGTTGATCCCTTGGCGGGCTTTCGCGGTGACTGTGAGATTGAAAATTAATATTATCTGATAAAATTATTATTATTATTATTATTATTATTATTATTATTAAGGGATATCTGTGGTAAACAACTGATTATCGTAAGAGGGAAAACAAATAGCTTCTGATAAAACTATTATTATTATTATTTAGAAGATAAACCCTTCTCTATATGGAAGAGGCAGGCAGGGTGGGGGGGGGGCACTGACACGAAATTCAGGCTTCCAAAGAATATGGTTTTATTAGAAAGAAGTTAATGGGAAATACAAAAAAGAATATATATATGTATATATATATGAATATATATAAATAAATCATTCAAATGTGAGGTGAATGATCCACAGCCCGGCGGTGGGAGGAAAAAAATAATATGTATTATAAGTAAACATTTGAGAACCGAGCCGGGCACATTTCACGCCCTACCCTAAAATTTAGAAAAAAGTATAATTTTAAAGATTATGGAATGTAAAGTTTTTGATGATTAAAGCATAATAGATTTTCTTTTTAATAACTAGAACTTTTTAGAGCTATACTTCTGATCCCTTTCCACGCTCCAGAACTCTCTCTGCTTGCTTCCGTGTTCCGTCCTACGCAAACCCTCATTATAAGACATATTTCATTTTATTGACCTAATTATTACTTAAAATACACGATTTCACTAATGTAGTTAAATTATGAACATCAAAATAATTAAACAGAAAATTATTCCGACTCGGAGAAGTAATTTTGGAACGATAATTCATTCATTAATTAGATTTCAAGGGAAAATTAATCTGGAAACCTGGAATCTGAAATTCCAGAATTATGAATTTTGGCAAAAAATCGTTATTTTCATTTTAGGATTATTTCTTACAAAATCTGATAACTCGGTTGATGATTTGCCTTTGATGTATCTATAGTAAGTCTATATCTATTTTTTAATTTCATATTTATGGGTAATTTTGTTTTTCTCTCTCTTTAAATAGACAAATCATACGCCGTACTACAGAATGCAGATGACGGCAGAGATCTCAAAGACATCGACGTTATCAAGGTAAGAGAGAGAGAGAGAGAGAGAGAGAGAGAGAGAGAGAGAGAGAGAGAGAGAGAGAGAGAGAGAGAGAGAGAGTTGATCATTCATTTCCATAGACGCCAAATGTGAGTGAATATTTCTTAATTCCAGTTTGAGAGAGAGAGAGAGAGAGAGAGAGAGAGAGAGAGAGAGAGAGAGAGAGAGAGAGAGAGAGAGAGAGCTGAGCTTCTTTGTTGTTGATAATAATAATAATAATAATAATAATAATAATAATAATAATAATAATGACACCACTGCAAAAAAAATCCAGTGTAGCTACGTAGGCCTACAGTAAACATAGGCTTATAATAGCTCTCTGTACAAGAGAGCTGTCTTCAGCTAGAAGGCTAATAATAATAATAATAATAATAATAATAATAATAATAATAATAATAAAACCACCACTGCAAAAAAATCCAGTGTAGCTACGTAGGCCTAAGGTAAGCATAGGCCTATAATAGCTCTCCGTACAAGAGAGCTGTCTTCAGCTAGAAGGCTAATAATAATAATAATAATAATAATAATAATAATAATAATAATAATAATAATAACAATAATAATAGTACCACCACTGCAAAAAAAATCCAGTGTAGCTACGTAGGCCTAAGGTAAACATAGGCCTATAATAGCTCTCCGTACACGACAGCTGTCTTCAGCAGTATAATAATAATAATAATAATAATAATAATAATAATAATAATAATAATAATACCAAAAAGTAGGATGACATCATAGATTCGACCGGGTGACTTTTCCTCAAAAGATTCATCAGTACAGCTGGGCCATTTCCTCTGCCAGCACACTACGCATTAAAAGAAGTTATTTTAAGATGGTTTGGAGGCGATAAAGCTACGCAGCTGCTTTTTTTTTTTTTTCGCAACATCCCCTCTTTTCAAAATGTGGTTCTGCTTTGCTTGTTATAACATCAACCGTTCCTCTCTCGTTTAAGTGGCTGTGACATCATCGCCTCTGTGTATAAGATTCCTACTCAGACGCTTCTCTTACGCTCCACTTTCTGTTGACTTGACTATTTATTTAGTCACTTATTAATGCTATTCACATTTAGTTTGGCTCAGTTCTTATTTCCTGCCAGTCGCCGAGTCCTACATAGTAGTGATAAAGGTCTAGGCCTATATACTACTACTGTCAGTGATACATGAAGGTTTTAGCTTGACTTTTACCGTCGCAAAGAGTACTCAGTTGAAATTGCAGTTCCTAACAATGTTCTTTTAATTTCACCTTAGCTTTGAAAAAGGTCCCATGCTGTTATTATCACGCCTTTTACTCCCTCTTCTTCTTTCTCTTCTGGACGAAACTCTACTGGACAATCCTATAGAGCTTTTCCCAGATTGCTAGCTCACGCATTTAATTCGTCTATTGCCAGTATTATGTTTGAGGTTAACGCTCTGTATATTAGATAGAGCTGGACTTTAAACACTTTAGGAAATCAAAACCGTGGCATAGTACTATACAATCAGGTCTAAACCGTAGGTTATGTCAGGTTAGTTCAGTTTTAGTGAGCTCCCACAATTTTTTTTTACCATTGAATGACCTCGCAGGCTTGTTCTATACGAATGCCAGTGCATTCTGAATGATGATGATGGTAATTACTGCCGAAATCTTCCATTACTCTTATTCCCTTTCAGCACCAGGGCAAGTTGACCTACTGTCACAAAGAGCGAGTTCGAATCAAGTGTGGAGATGTTCTCTCCAACGTCGTCCAGGTTCCTGAGGTCTCGATGATGGAGGCAGTCGTGGTGCCCATGTTGTAAGGGTCCTGGTCCTTTTTGTTACTGAAACTACAACAAAAACGAATTTGAAATTTGACTTGAGTTGTTTAACTGAACTGGGCCAGAAGAAGACAGCTTCTCAGACTCCCATTACATATTGGTGACTAATATCGAAAGCTCTTATTATTATCTGGGGTAGAAACCAAAGATTCAACCTGATCTGTTTTCAAAAGACTTTGCCCAACGTCACCCCATCTATACTTATTAGTTTCAAAGTTTGATTAGGAGCCTAACATAGGGCTAAGGCTTCTATACTTCTCTTTAATGCAGAGCTTCTTTTTTCTCGCAGCAATGATACACAACTGGTCCTGAGGTTGAAACCCATAGTGCAAGTGAAGGACTTCCGGGTGGAGGTTTACCAAATAAACCCAATGCTTCTGTTGTCTCCACCGGCCAGCGTGCCACCTGCTACTGACGCAACCTTTCTCGGAAATTACACTGATCAGGAAAAAGTCTATGTCAAGGTTGGTGCTGCTTGATTGCGTTTATACTGATCCTTTTTAACGGAGACAGGTTATTTGGTTCTGTATTAAAACAATAAAGGGCCCCGATGTATGCATATTACGAATGATAATCACAAAAAAACATGAAAATTAACTGATTAGCTTTATTTTATTCCTCATCTTTCTTAACAGTTTGCTGCAAATCTGCTTGTAGAGGACGAACAATGTCCGGCTGCATTTGACATGATTCTCAACAAAAGTTCGGTGCCTGAACAGACGCCGCTTCCACAAGTTACGTAAGTTACAACGGAGTGGAGTCTCTCTCTCTCTCTCTCTCTCTCTCTCTCTCTCTCTCTCTCTCTCTGTAAGCCTAGGCAGTGAAATAATATTTTTTATATTTTGTTTAACTATAGACGCAGTCTTACCAAACACTGAAGCATCTTCCTCTCTCAAACTCACTTGTTCTCCGACACTTTTCAAATATCTCACATACACCAAATATCCATTAAGCACTTATGTGAGATATTTATATATGAAAATCAAGTATCTAAAGTATTTACACTAAGGTGTTTGTGATTCACTCGTAATTGTGCACGATTATTGTTTGAATATACATGAATTCCAATTTGCTTCGTAAACGCGAATCGTGCTCGGTTTAAAGATTGTTTTAGACCGTGCTCTGTTATATTCATGGTGGCAGTTATATGATCAATTATCTACGTATCATATTCGTTCTAGCATATAATAATCAAATATGCGTGACTATATTTCATCCTAGGCCTATGTATTTGTATGCGATTGTCGCCGCTGCAGTGGCCGTTGTCATTGTGGTTATCGCCATCTTGTGGTGTTACAGCAGGAAGAAGAAGAGTTCTTTGAACGTGACGCCGATATCCACTCCAGTTACTTTAGACAGTAAGTCCAGAAGAGTTTTTTTCTTCTTCTTCTTTTGAAACAATAAGCTTTAAAATATTATAGTGATAAATATACGATGTTTATAAAATCTGTGTAAAAGAGGGAAAGCTCTGGGTGAAAAACTTAAACATAAACTTTAGATCACAGTGAACGGTTCCCGTAAATGCTGCTACGCGGACAGTCTTTTATTTAGCACTTTCTGTAATGTAATCTTAATAATGTTAATAATCCTATTGCCGTTATTTTCATCGTTATTAAGCCGCTGATACTGAAGGGTGGCTCCAGAAAAAAAAAACAACGGTTAATGCCACATGCATACTTTTTAACGCCTAAAAAACCTGTTAAAATCGGCCGCTTCGTGCACCTACACACGAGCCTCATTAGCAGCGCGTCTGACTCGCTACTTTTATGAATTAATTGCTGAACAGGCTACCAAAGAACAGAGTATACAAACGTAAATGTGGAGTTACTATCAACTTATTTCTTAACTTACAGTCAAGTCCGTTCTCGTCGTCCACACGAAGGAGTCTCGAGGTATCAGTCTAGAGGTGGACAAGTTGATTGGAGAATTCAAGGACACAGGAATCAAGAAGGTAGAGTGATTTGTAGTTTTTTTTTATGGTCATACATACGTCTGTGTGTTCACGTATGTTTAATGTCTAAATTACACTCAAAATTTTATGTCTTAGGTGTAAATAGACCTACTATACACTTTACACTCGCTTTTGATGCTTTAAACTTGAAACTGAGAAAAGCCAGTCTTTGGAAGACTTATGTTATGAGTTTTGCAAGATTTCGCCAGATAATTAAACACACAAAAAAAGGAGTATTTAAAAAAAAAAAAGTTTGCCTATTCAAACATCAAAAATCAAGAGTATAGCCGAAAAGTAACTGTCGAAATCAGAAAGTGACACATTAAACACACAAAAAAAGGAGTATTTAAAAAAAAAAAAAGTTTGCCTATTCAAACATCAAAAATCAAGAGTATAGCCGAAAAGTAACTGTCGAAATCAGAAAGTGACACATTTTAATCTTAGATTCAAGGCGAATTGTTCAGATGAAATATTCAGCTTGACTGACAGCTGCACAGAGAGTTGAGACAAGCCAGTACCACCGTGTCAATCAATCACGCGCCAAAGCTGGAGCGTGATGAAAAATAAACTTCTTTCTCTGAGATTTTCGAGAACTTCTTCAGCGCAGCCGACATTTGCCAATAATTTTTTCAGTTCGGCTCTCTTTCTCGATTTTGTTTATTCTATATGTTCTGTTACATTCATTACATTATTCTTGTGAATGTGAAAACAATCGAATTTGCTGTGGCTATCATGCTTGCTTAGTAGAATTGCTTGCGTTTCGTATTTCCTGGATTCATTTGCTTGTGTTTACAGCTGGATTTTCAATATTTCAAAATTTGAGCATTTTTGCAGAACCAAATTCTCTCCTTGACACCTACGTCCATCTTGTGTTGTCTTGTAGTCATATATTATGATATTTACTGTCCGTACCCCGTCATGACCTCGATAATCTTTTATTGTAGTTATGTGCGACAAAGAACTAGTCCTTCATCGTTGTCTGACAACTTACAGGTCAACGGCATGCCCTACTTCTTGACTGTAAGTTGCCGTAAGTTGCCCAGGCATGATGACGAACAAGTAGGTTCTAGGGGACTGAAGTAAATTCACCAGACTTGTAGGCCTAATAGTTAGTTCACTGTCTCCTTTAGGCAATATAGTCAGCTTGTACTTCTGTACGGAAGGTAGGCTAATAACTGTCTCCGCCACAGGTCTACGACATCTGCAACATCAGTGACCAGAATGTCCTGCCCATCACGGAGCCGTGGCTCCTAGGCCACTTCAGCGGCCCCCGTGCTCCTTCTTCCGCCGTGATTTTGGTCTGTTCACCCGGTCTTCCGAAACTGGCACAGTCTCTGAAGGAGGGCAAGAATGATGCAGGTGAGTAGGTTAGGTTAGGTTAATGGGCTTAGATTCTGTGTATTTACTTATGACGCAGGTGAGTAGGTTAGGTTAGGTTAGGTTAATGGCCTTAGATTCCGTGTATTTAGTTATTAATCCATTTATTTGTTAATTGATAACTTCAAATATTTATTTCTTTAGCTCTCTAATCATTTGTCCATTTATTTCCAGAGGCGATATGTGTCCTGGGTCGCGGTTATATGCCGAGTGACTCCTTGCTGCTGACCTTCGTAAGGAACCTGTTCGATTCTCGTATTGTGTGGGAGTCTGGCCGTTTCTTCCCTGTATGGTACGTGTAGAACTTTGGAGATAGTAGTAGTAATACAGTAGTAATGGTTTTAATAATATTTTTTTTATGTAAAGGACTTATACGAACACGTCTGCTGATGATGTTGTACAGTTCATGTATTTATTCATTTATTCACCCGTGTGCGTGTGTGTCTGTGTGATCTGTCTATGGCATATCTCAAAAAGCTATTGGTGGATTTCAATGGAACTTTGTGGAGTGGTCGTACACGGGCTGAAGAAGGGTCGGTTGGATCCTGAGATAAACCCAGTCCAAGATTTGTAATTTACTTTTGAAAATTTGTAATTTGTAATTTCATTTGTAATTTACTGGGCATGCAGTCTCTGGGCTCTTTCAAATCATCAGAAGTTTGCACATGTGCGTTTTTCAACAAAGAGTTTTTATTGAGAAAGAATAGATGAGTCATGGCTGATAGGTATAACAGACAGATAAAGTGGAGTAAAGAAATATTAGCTGTATTTTAAAGTTTTTCACCCGTCCAAAAGTTGACCAGGCCTAGCACTGCCTAACGCTCAATCTGACTCATCTTCTTTGTTTCATCTAAAAAAAATCCCGTAGGCGGGTTAATGCCATCAGTGCCACTCACATGGTGCACTGTAGGCATGACCTGAGGTTCTTTGCAGCGTTCCTTTGGCCCTTACTGCAACCCCTTTCATTTCTTTTACTGTATTTCCATTCATATTCTCTTTCTTCCATCTTACTCCCCATCCTCTGCTAACTGTTGTTTCGCAGTGCAACTGCGAGGCCTTCCTCCTGTTACACCTCTCTAACCTCCTTTCCTCCCACTTTCCTTTTTAGCGCTGAATGACCTTACCATAGGTCCCAGCACTTGGCCATTGGCTTAATTCTTATGTTCCATATTATCCATTTCATCTGAAGAAACTCCTTCCATCTCACCCACAGGTTCGAAAACATCGCAGACACCAGTAGAATCAGAGAGTGGCAGGAAGAGATGGCCCGGGCTAGCCTGCCGAATATCGGCAGGTCAGTTCTGTTCTGTTTGCCCTCCCACATCGGGTTCCTGAAGGGCACTCTGGAGGGCAGGGGGTCCAAAGGACCCATGAGGGTCAGGAGGTTCTCTACTGACCAACAGGACGGCGCGGGTGCCCGGTTACTGCGACAGGACGAGGAGGAGGAGGAGTGTGGGTGTCAGGCTGACAGACCACAGGAGGGTATAGAACTCCAGATGATGTAGGTGTCTGTTTTTAGCAAGAGCACGTGCTACCACAGGGCTTTCTCAGTCTAGATAGACAGATAGATGGGTGTCAGCTCAGTGCTATAGTTGGAGTAGTTAAGTGAGGAGAAGAAGAAGAGAAAAGAAAACGTTTCTCTCAGTGCAGAGAACTGAGGTGACATTTCTCTGAGTAGCTGAGGTCAGAGTGAAAAGGGCTGCACTAAGCTAAAAGTGATGACTGATGTACAAAAACTCGTTTGTCTCTGGGGAAATTGACCCACGGAAACATTTTTTTACCCTCTCAGGTGAAGCGAAACGGGAATGAAACTAAGAGAAACTCGTTTCTCGTCCAGGTACAAAATGGGGGGAGATGAAGTATTTCCAGCCTTGGAAAAAACATCATCAAGGTGTTATCCTTACTCCTTAGGGGGGGTTAGTGCCGTCAGTGCACCTCTTGCGGTGCACTGTAGGCATTACTTAAGGTTCTTTGCAGCGTCCCTTCGGCCCCTAGCTGCTACCCCTTCCATTGCTTTTACTGTACCTCCGTTCATGTTCTCTATTTCCACCTTGCAATCCACCCTCTCCTAACAATTGTTTCATAGTGCAACTGCTGTGAGGTTTTCCTCCTGTTACACCTTTCAGACCTCCTACTCTCATTTTCCCTTTCAGCGCTGATTGACCTCATAGGTCCCAGTGCTTAGCCTTTGGCCTAAATTGTATATTGCATTCCAAAGGTGCTATTTTGCCAGTAGTCTTAAGACTTTACTTAAATGCATTTGTCCTCAGTAGAATGTAAGGCTTTGAACCACTGCTCAAACTTACTTACCCTTTAACCTATGGACCAGTGACCTCAACCTTGACATTTATAGATTTAATTAACATATTTATGAAATAAGGTGATATATGTATGTATATGTATATATATATATATATATATATATATATATATATATATATATATATATATATATATATATATATATATTACTCATTGATTATGAATTAAGAGGTTGTATGTTTGTTAGTTTTAATGTAAAGCATAACATAAAAGTCAGGGAAGAATATTACTGTTTCAGCAAATATTATTTACTGTCCTTGTTTCATGTTTATATGTTTATGAATATATATATATATATATATATATATATATATATATATATATATATATATATATATATATATATATATTACTTTATGGTAATGAATTAAGAAGCTGTATGTCTGTATATATTTGTGTGTATATATATATATATACATTGAATTCACACAGTGCAGTATTATTATTATTAGTATTATTATTATTCAGAAGATGAACCCTACTCATACGCAACAAGCCTGCCAAAGTGCTCACCACTGACTTGGAATTCAAGTTTCCAAAGAATGTAACATTGTCCATTTGAAAGTTAACAGAAGATAACACGAAACAGAAAGAAGAAGAAAAAAGAAGAGATCAGTTATCAGAAAAGAAAAATAAGAAGATAAGTGAATAAACTAATATATAAACAGACAAAAAACGATGCTTTCATTCATTCCCCAACTGAAGTCTCGAATTGTTCAGAATTCGCCGCCTCTCAAATGCTTCAAAAATGTTGGGTCTGTCTTCGTTTGCTCTTCAGATCAGTGAGTTTTGCAGCAGGTGCACTGTAAGCATTACTTAAGGTCCTTCCTTAGACCCGTAGCTGCAACCCCCTTTCGTTCCTTCGACTGTACCTCCGTCCATATTCTCTTTCTTCCACCTTACTTTCCCCAACCCTCTCCTAACTATTGACTCATAGTGCAACTGCTTTGAGGTTTTCCTCTTCCTGTTACACCTTTCAAACCTCCTGCTCTCAATTTCCCTTTCAGCGCTGAATGACCTCGTAGGTCCCAGTGCTTGGTCTTTGGCCTAAATGCTATACGCAGTTCAATTTAGGTGATTGGAATGTGGGCTTTCGTGTCTGTGACGGGCGACACGAATGTACTCCTCATCTCTCGGCTGAGCGCGTTTGTTTTGTTTGTTTGTGTGCGCGCGCGCATGCGTACAACTGTACACACTCATGCATCATAATGATTATAATCATAATGGGGAAAAATGTGCTTATCTGATGAACCAAAATGTCCGTGAACTCGCTCGGCAAGTTTTTACAGATGTGGAGGAGAGAGAGAGAGACGGAGACAGAAAGATAGAGAGAGAGAGAGAGACGGAGACAGAAAGATAGAAAGAGTGAGCGAGAGAAAGAAACGAAGACAGAGAGAAAGAGTGAGCGAGAGAGAGACGGAGACAGAAAGATAGAGAGAGAGAGAGAGAAAGCGAGAGAGAGAGACGGAGACAGAAAGATAGAAAGTGTGAGCGAGAGAAAGAAACGAAGACAGAGAGAAAGAGTGAGCGAGAGAGAGACGGAGACAGAATGATAGAAAGAGAGAAAGAGTGAGCGAGAGACAGAGAGAGAAAGATAGAAAGAAAGCGAGAGAGACGGAGACAGAAAGATAGAGAGAGCGGGAGAGAAAAAGAGTGGGCGAGAGAGAGAGAGAGAGTGGAGACAGAGAGAGAGCGGGAGAGAAAAAGAGAAAGTGAGAGAGAGAGAGCAGAAGAGAAAAAGAAAGAGACGAAGACAGAAAGAGAGAGAGAGAAAGAGTTTGTGAGATAGTATCTATACAATAAGAGAGAGAGAGAGAGTATCTATGTAATAATAGAGAGAAAGAGAGAGAGGGAGAGGAAAATGATAAAGGAAGTACAATAAAATGCAAATAAACTCCACTTAAGCAATTCCAGACCGCCCACTCTATCACTCTTAACCCCCTTATTCCACTTGAAGGGTCAAAGTTCGCTTGTGAGCGGCAGAGGCATTGTGGGAAAAATCTTGGAGGCAATCCACCCACGCTACGACCTGGAGGAACCAGGCAGTGACTCGGCAAATAGACCTGTGGTACATCTCCCAAAACCCAACAGACTTGAACTGGGATATGGCTGAGAGATGTTCGTACCAGGTCTTTAACATTTTTTGACATTTTTGTGACCTGTGACCTTGAAATCAGGTCTATGTCTTAATCAGCTGGATCAGATTGCCCTGTCTGTAAAATTTCAATAAGATCTGATACAATGGCCAGATTGAAACAATAATAATAATAATAATAATAATAATAATAATAATAATAATAATAATGAGTCTTGCACCATTTGAGTTAATTTCATATTAAGTCTTCTCAATTTAACTGATAATCCTTCTCTCTTCTACCCTGATATAGGAAAAGTAAAGAATTATAAGCCATCTTATTTAACAGGACTCGTAATAATAATAATAATAATAATAATAATAAATTAAAGGATCAATCAATAAACTTCACCATTTTCAATCTGTTCCCACAAGGCTCGACAAAAAAAAAAAAAAAATGCCTTCAGCCAACTTCTACAAAATGAATATCAGTGACATTCGTCTATAGTTATATCTCTAAGACTGTATTTAACTGGAATATAAAAATTTAGACCTGGGCCAATCGCTGGGACAAGTGAGGTCATTCAGCGCTGAAATGTCTAAAACAGTTGTTAGGGGAGGGTTGAGGAAAGTAAGACGGAAGAAAGAGAAACGAAAGGGGTTGCAGCTAGGGGCCGACGGGACGCCGCAAAGGACCCTTAAACAATGCCTATACTGTACACAGAGCTAGGTGCATTAAGGGTAGTACCCCCTACGGGTCATCTCTCTCTCTCTCTCTCTCTCTCTCTCTCTCTCTCTCTCTCTCTCTCTCTCAAGGGAACTGTCTGATGGGCAAACAAGTAAATAAAGAACTATACACTGAGTCCATTAAATGCCCCAAGGAATTTCATGCCCCAACGCAAGGCATTTCAAAATTGGGATAATTGTTCTGTACTCTCGCCATAAAATAGGGCATGACTTGGCTTGCTGAAAAACGCGATGACACTCACGAGATCCGCTCTAGGTTTGACGGTTAACGGTTAATCCATTCTTGAGGTTTTTAGTTTTCTATAAAAGAAAACTATTGTGCCGGCTTTGTTCGTCCGTCCGCACTTCATTCTGTCAGCGCTTTTTCTCTCCGCCCTTATATCTTAAAAAATACTGAGGCTAGAGGGCTGCAAATTGGTATGTTGGTCATCCACCCTCCAATCATCAACATACCAAATTGCAGCCCTCTAGCCTCAGTAATTTTGATTTTATTTAAGGTTAAAGATAGCCGTAATGGTTCATCTGGCAGCGATATAGGGTATATCACCACTGGGCCGTGGTTAAAGTTTCATGGGCCGCGGCTCATACAGCATTATACCGAGACCACCAGAAGATGGGTCTGTTTTCAGTGGCCTTGATTATACGCTGTAGCGGCTGTACAGAAAACTCGATATATATATATATATATATATATATATATATATATATATATATATATATATATATATATATATATATATATATATATATATATATATATATATATATATATATATATATATATATATATACTTGTATGTGTGTGTGTGTGTTTGGTAAATTTTCATATAACTTTAAAACTTTTCAGCAATGGAACTGCAGTTTATTCACGGCTGAGTGCGGCCAAAAATGATAAAAACGCGCCGGAGTTTCTTCCGCGCAATCGAGTTTTCTGTACAGCTTATAATAATCAAGGCCACCGGAAACAGATCTATCTTTCGGTGGTCTCGGTATAATGCTGTACGAGCCGCGACCCATGAAACTTTAACCACGGCCCGGTGGTGGGCTATCTTATATCGTTCCCAGAAGCACGATTATGGCTAACTTTAACCTTAAATAAAGTAAAAACTACTGAGGCTAGAGGGCTGCAATTTGGTATGTTTGATGATTGGAGGGTGGGTGATCAACATACCAATTTGCAGCCCTCTAGCCTCAGTAGTTTTTAAGATCTGAGTGAGGACAGAAAAAGTGCGGCCATAAAAATTGGAAACAAATGAACAAAAGTTGCAAAAAAAAAAAAATATGGCGTACGAGATAATGAGTCACAATGAGACCAGAAGGTCAAAAGATTCCCTAAAGGATTATTATTAATGTCCTCTTCATGGGGTCATTTCTCTCTCTCTCTCTCTCTCTCTCTCTCTCTCTCTCTCTCTCTCTCTCTCTCTCTCTCAAACGTCTGGCTCTAATCCATATGAAAAATAAGTAATTAATATCAAGAATAATTTCTTCCTCAATTAGATCTCTCTCTCTCTCTCTCTCTCTCTCTCTCTCTCTCTCTCTCTCTCTCTCTCTCTTAGGTGAAAATAAATAAATAAGTAAATAAAAAAATAAAAGGAAGAAGGATTAAAAGGCATAACCCTCAAGAGAGAGAGAGAGAGAGAGAGAGAGAGAGAGAGAGTTAGTTCCGAAGCTCGAATCATATTCTAGAAAGATCTGACACCAGGAGAAACATATGGAATAATTTTAATTAATTTGATATTTTTATTTTTTTTTTTTTGCTTTTTGAGTTGTGGGACCCAAAGCATCCTATATAAGCTGGTTCAAGCTTATTCAGCTCAGCCTATGAAGCATTACATCAAAAATGGTGAAGATGAGCCTGAAACAACTCCACTTAGCTGCCTTAGTCCTATTTGTGTCGCTGGGCGCCCTTGGAGTCCTCGCCGGGTTGGTAGGCCTAGAGGCGAAGGCCCTTGACCTCCTAGCCGAGGACTTTCTCCTAAGGATACGAGAACCACACGAATTGGGATGCGTCGGTCGTGTGATGTCCTTCCTGCAACTACTGCCGAGTCCTACAGGCCTCAAGTGGGCCAAAAATCGATCCCACGAGGAAGGATTCGGTCATAAAATACCCCTCCTGCGTGAGTTCTTCAGCGCCCGAGACAGGTTCATAAGCGCTAGGGCTCTGTTTAACCACTGGGAGCGGAGGAAGAGGACTTTCAATTCTCTGTTCCTGCCGAAACTCCTGAACCTTCGTCTGCCCGAGAACGAGGTCATTGATTGGCCCTTTCTGCTGACTGCCGAAATGTGGGTGCGCACTGCCGCCCTGTCCCTAGGGTACCTTCTGACAATCGCGTTGATGAGCGAGTGTCTGTGTCCGAAACTCACCCCTTCGCCTGAAGAGAAGGGAAAACTGGACGTCTTAGCCGCCAAGGACGAGAAATCTAAGGTGGAAGAAGAAACATCAAGGGAACGGTCCTTGGCTGAAGAACTGGAAGCCGCCAGGGCGGAAAACAAGAAGTTAAAGGAAGACCTCTCAGAAGAGAGGTCTGTGACGCACCGGCGTACTGCAAGGCCGGAATCCGTCAATGAAAAACATATAGAACAAGATGCTGACCAGGTTGAGATAACTGGACTCAGAGAAGACCCCTCGGAAAAGTGTTTCCTTCTGAGAGGAATGGAAATTGCCGTGGGAGAGAGTGAGAAAGATGAGGGACCGGTCAAGCTTTTAAGAGAGGGAGAGTCACTAGACCTATTCAGTAAAGCTTGCGAGCTTGGGGATGATCGAAGCAGCGCCGTCGAAAGAGAAGCGCTTCAGAAAGCAACGGGGCTTCTGACTCTGCAAGAGCGCTCAGGAGAGGAAGAAGCGTCACCGCTAGACCCATGTCAAGCCGACGAACGTGGCGATGATCTAAGCGCCGTCGAGAGGGAAGTGCTCCAGAAAGTCGCAGAGCTTCTGACCAGGCAGAAAAACAAGCTTGGAAGAACTGCGGCGGATTTTGCCATGAAGGGACACCTCGAAGTACACCTAGAAAGGATGAAGAAACTCCGCGGACTCGACATCGAAGTCGAGTTAAGACGGATACAGGACTGCGGGTGTCAGAACGACCCCCTGTTCAAGCTCAGCCTTCGGAGGACCAAGAGAATCGTCCCTGACCTAGACCTTTTATTAAATTTCTGATGTTCTGGGAATGAGTGTGGCAGAAGACAGTCTTCTGAAGCCTGTGTACAGACAGGAGAGAGAGAGTGGGGCTGCAGGCGAAACCCATATATAAGTCAATGACTGAAGTAGCGATAATATTAATTATAATTACTTTAGAAATAAAAAGTTTGGATTATAACTGAATAAATAAATTAGCTCTGTGTAATACTATGAAGAAAGTTTCATTTCTCTCTCTCTCTCTCTCTCTCTCTCTCTCTCTCTCTCTAGGCAATGTACAATAGCTTGCAGGATATACATACATACATACATACATACATACATACTCACACATGCACACACACACACAAACATATATATATATATATATATATATGTGTGTGTGTGTGTGTGTGTGTGTGTGTGTGTGTGTGTGTGTATATAGATAGAGAGATAGAGAGAGAGAGAGAGAGCGAGAGCGAGAGAGAGGAGCTATATATATATATATATATATATATATATATATATATATATATATATATATATATATATATATATATATATATATATAGAGAGAGAGAGAGAGAGAGAGAGAGAGAGAGAGAGAGACTTCTCTCTCTCTCTCTCTCTCTCTCTCTCTCTCTCTCTCTCTCTCTATATATATATATATATATATATATGTCAACTCCTCGTATTCTACCACTTCGTACCTTTCCTAAAACGCTTTGCTTATCGACAAACCTTCATTAACCTCAATAAACCAACTGTGAAAAAAAAATCACCACATATTTAAAATGAAAATTATGAAAACAACACATACACATGCTTAACAATTCACAAATAAGACAACAACCCAAGAATAATATTATAACAACCAAACTATAGAATATGTTAAGTGTTGGGTGTTACTTCGGCTTCGTATCTGCGCGTCAACTCCGAGGTGCTAGTACTAAACATGGCGGAAGCTCAATGGGACGCCGTGTTTAGTACTAGCCCCTCGGGAATCAAAGATATCGTTTATTAATATAATTTAACGACCACACAACATAGAAATGGGTGTATATAATACTTTGATCCCCGAAGGGCTAGTACTAATAAACATGGCATCCCACTGAGCTTCCGCCATGTTTAGTACTAGCACCTCGGGGAACAAAGTATTATATACATCCATTTCTATATCGTGTGGTCGTCAAATTAGATTAATAAACGATATCTTTGATCCCCGAGGGGCTAGTACTAATAAACACGGCGTCCCACTGAGCTTCCTCGTTGTTTAGTACTATCCGCTTAAACACACACTAGTGAGTGACACAGTCTAGTTCTACAAGGTTTCTACGACTTATGAAGTTCACTTAACACAAGGATACCAAATTGGAAAGCGGAGGAGACGAAAGTTACAATAGAAAATAAACAAAAATAAACAAAAAGCTCTATTGTCGCCACCAGAGGTCTTACAAATGAACTTGACATCAGAGAAACGAAGGAATTGCATTTGTTATAAATTATGATTATTAGTACATTTACGATAACATTTTACATTATATATATATGTATATATATATACAGAGAGAGAGAGAGAGAGAGAGAGAGAGAGAGAGAGAGAGAGAGAGAGAGAGAGAGTGGGTTGCTGTCGTTCATGTTTAGTTTGTAACACACACTCACACACTATATATATATATATATATATATATATATATATATATATATATATATATATATATATATATATATATATATATATATATATAGTGTGAATGTGTAAACGTTTAGAGCACGCGGGTACACGCACAAGTACAGAAGAAGACTGTGAAAATTCAGGCGAAGCCGAGTTATATAATGACATGCAAATCGAGGCAGACCCAGTACCGAGATGATTGTACTACATCTTCTTTAAAATCTTCGCCAAGAGGGTAGGCAACGTTCTAGAACCTACTTCGTCTAATACAAAACGCTATAGAATAAACATAAGTTCAGGCTGCGTGAAAATAACATTATTGGACTCAGTCTAGGCTGTAAAAGGCAGAACGTATATTAAAAGGATGCAAAAATATATAAAATATGAAAAATGTCTAGAATCATTGCGGTTCTGGATTACGGTAAGGAGGTACTATAGAGCAAATACTAGTTAATAATATTCTTAATGTGACATAAATCCTTACTGTATCGAAAATGTGGCATTATCACCCAAGAAATATGGAATTAATAAAGAAATAGTTGCCGTGTTACTGACACGATAAACATGCTTGCACATAACTGTGTCATTTCAAGCCTAGACTCACGCAGCGCAGCGGTCACTGTAATCGGTCTAACAAATCACCCACTGAAGAGATTAGAGCTAGCTTTACTGACTACCATTAAAGAGAGAATTTAAAACGTCATTTGTTTTGACTTACGTTATGGTGAAGAGTACATTCAAGAAAACACTACACTGATGACGAGAATTCTCAAAAGAATCACACTGAGTGTGATGTCAATTTGAAAAATGAGCATGCGGTGTTGACCTTAACTTCTAGGCCTATGTTTTTAAATGAAGCATTTTCAACGCCTCGTCGACTATGTAAATATGTTAAACATTAAATCATGTTAATAGTAGACCCTTTCAGCTATTTAAGCTTATACGATGCTCAAGTTGTAGGTACAAGAATTGTGGAAATACGAATACCGAGGAATTAAAATGCGGTTTTTGGAATGTTAAAAGTTCATAAAGTGAGGTGAGGTTTTTGATAAGACAGTAAATTAACAATAAACCATAATTAAACACAAAGAACACGTCAACGAACTTGCTAGTTATTATCAAGAATATACCGTGAACGAAACAAAATCAAGATGGAAGACTACAATTTGACAGGTGGCCAGTCAAACGTCAAAGTCTACGCCCCTCTATATGACACGACATTCTCTATGAAAGAAGTCATATGTCGATAACGCAAAATACGCGGTACTGCCGCCTCTACTGATGACGTCATGGTAATGACGTAATTCTTGAAAAAACTGGCTTTGATTACGGATAAATTAGTGGTTTTTCATTGAGTATGTCTTAGTTAAAATATATTATTTAATTTCTAAGAGTGGTTTCACTGGTATTTTGTTCTCCGGAGCGACATAGAGCGAAATACGCGGTACGTTCGTCCTCTGCGGATGACGTCATAATAATGACGTCATTAATAAAAAAACTGATGTTGTTTACAAATAATTTCATGGATTTTCGTCAATTATGTATGAGGATGATGTAGATAATTTCAATTTCAAGTATAGTTCTGTTGCCATTTCGTTCGTTGGAGCGACGGAAAGGCGGAATACGCGGTACTGTCGTCCTCTGCTGATGACGTCATTCTTAAAAAAACGGCCTTTGATTACGGACAACGCCGTGGTTTTTCGTCAAAGATGTATGAGGTGAAACTATATAATTTAAATTTCAAGCATAGTTTTATTGGTATTTTTCTCGTTGGAGCGACGGAAAGGCGAAATACGCGGTATGCTTTACCCATGGCAGAATGACGTCACGGCGATGACGTCATTCTTGAAAAAACTGTCTTTGATTACGGATAACGCAGCCGTTTTCGTTAAGTAAATTCGAAGTTAAAATATGAAATTAAATATTTAAGTAAGATTTGATCGTTAAATACCCCGTTTAGATGTGTTAAACACGAAATAAGCCGTTCGTTTCCACAGGCCGAATGACGTCACGGTGATGACGTCGCTCTCAAAACAAGACTGGCGGCGGCGGCGGCGGCGGCGGTGGTGGTGGCGGGCTCATCACAGCGGCTCGTCGTCGTCGTCGCCGTACGTCGTCTTCTTCATTGCGCGGGAAAACGAACCCGTCCGAAGAATCGATAATTTGAAGTGGATCTGGCATTCGAATGTTGGTGCGGACGTCACGTACGCATTCGTGAATTGCTCGCTCGCACGCACGCACGCACGGAATGCACGCCAGCGCACGACGACGGCACGGCCAGTCGGAAATGGAGGAGGACCTGTGAAAAAGGCGTCCGCAGAAGAAGAAGAAGAAGAAGGAGAAGGAGCTGGTGTACGTGAATGCCGCAGAAAGCAGAGGGAGAGAGAGCGGGAAAGAGATTGAGGGAGGGAGAGAAAGAGAGAGAGAGACAGATAAAGAGAGAGAAAGAGAGACCTTTTGGGAAATTACGACGACGGCAGAATTCCCTTCCGTCGGAGGTTGCAACAGCGAGGGCGATTCAATCTCCCTCCAGCTAGTTCTCCGCCGTCTCCTCCAACAATAACATCCCCACCACCACCGCCTCTCCTCCAACAACAACATCTCCAACGCCATCTCCACCTCCCCGGGCGATGCTGGAGGTCCACAACTCCACATTAATACGTGAAGTGACGAAAGTGGTTCGTTAGTGAGGGTCATCTCTCGCGGTGACTCGGAGGCCAGAAACTTTTCCCCGAGTGAATTTTCATTTCAAAAGCGACCGATTCCCTTCGTTTTATTCCCTCCTTCCTCCTCGTTTATTCCCTTTCCTTGTTATTCCTCTTCCTCTATCTCTCTATCTCTATCTCTCTATCTCCCCTGGAGTGAATTCTAGGGGAGCATTCGTCGAGTGAGGTTTGAATTTTTTAAAAACAACTCTTCTTTCCTTCCTTCGTTCCAACCATCCATTACGCCCTTTCTTATTCCTATTTATTATTATCCTTCGTTTCTTATTCCTATTTATCATCATCCTTCCTCCCCGCTCACTCCCCACTCTCTCTCTCCCCAAAACTGACATCCAGAGGAGCACTCGTTGCCCGAATTTTTGAATTCGAAAAAACACTTCCATCCTTCCTCCCATCACGCCCTCACCCTTTCTTATCCCTATTTATTATTATTATCCATCCTTCCTCCTCCCTCTCCACTCACTCCACTCTCTCTCTCTCCCCTGAATTGACTTCGGCGGATGAATTATGCATTGGTTGCTATGGGTAACGCCAGCCACTCGACATTTTTGATTTCAGTGTCTCAGTTATAACCGGATGTGGCTGCCGCTGCTGCTCCTTCTGCTGCAGCAGACCTTCGGCCCCCTCCCTTCGGCCTCCCCGAATTTCCTGTGAATTGTTTGGAATTGTCGCCTCTCTGCCCCCCCGAAGGCGTGGGTCGCCGACCACCCCAAAGGAGGATCGTAGGCCCAAAGGGAGTGAGGTCCGCGGAGGAGGAAGGCAGCAGGCCTTATGCCAGCGGGAGTGTTTACAGTGAGCATGTGGTGGTGGTGATCATCTAAAGTGAATATTTAATTGTATATTTGTGTCCGTAGGCCTATTTGTTGATAGGCCTAAGGGGAAAAAAAAAACGGACTGTTACGAAGGCGGGAAAAGGGCGGGAGGCCTTATGCCATCACCAGGCCATTCTCTGAATCCCCAATTCCCATTAGAAAATTAACCTTCATACCCAGATAGGCCTAAATCACCCCCCCCCCAAAAAAAAGGCCTAAAAAGAAAAATTGAAGAAATCGGGGCCTTATGCCAGGCCTGCCCCTGCCCGCGGTGACCCCCCTCCTCCATGTTCGTGCACGGGAAATCTCGTGTCCTTCCGTGTTCCCTCGAGTCTGCCGGAGGTCAGGGGAAGCTCCCTTGCGACTAGCCTAGGCCTACGGTCGCCTGCTGTGGTAGGCCTATAAGTGAGGAGAGTCGCCGCATAGGCCCGGGAGGAGGTTCGCGGGCAGGTCCTCGCCCGAGGAGGAGGAGACGCGTGTGTCTTGCCAGGTGAGGGTCGCGGTGCCCATCGGCGCTCGCTCCTGCGGCCTTACGTGCCGATGTGCCTGTGACGGCGTCCGTACTTTACTCTGTAGTAGCCTGTGTGGCTTAGGCCTGTAACGAAGGTTGTAGGCTTAGGCTACCCAGGGTAGAATGGCTCCATTTGGGGCATTTTTAAAATTTATTTTTCCTATGGAATTTCTGTTGCTTATTAACAATTTACCATTATTTTTTGCCTCTCGACTGTAATTAACCTGTAATTAACCTTAAAACTAATATGTTTTCGTACGCTGGCCGTCCTGGAATGCCGTCGTGCATGCGCAGCGTTATTGGGGAGTTTTTTGTGAAAAGGGGAGTTTCCTTCACTAGGTGTCCAGGGGGCGGATCCCCCCGGGCTAGGTAACGCAGCCTCCTAGGTTAGGTTAGGGTACGTTAGGTTAGTATAATTCCTTTTATAATAGGTTTTCTGAGCCAATCTGATGACTTACGGCGGTCCGGTCTTTCTCCCAACATTTCCAACCCCCCCCCCCATTCCCAAAGGTTCCCCAACATGATACGTGGTTAACGACGATTGATCGACAATAAACGACACCACCTCCTTCGCCAACAAAACTAAAAGCATAAGAAAATTCAATTTCCGGTGTAATAGTCCGTGCGGAGGTGTTGCTTAGAAATACCCAGTGAATTGATGTACGATAAAGCTTGTTTTAGGCCCTTAATGAACTTTTCCCTCATAGCCTAGGCTAACTTTTCTAAGGCGTAGGCTGCGCGAAATGTAACACTACCTGCGGATAGCCTGGGCCTGTAGCGGAGATCGTATACGTAGGCTGTCGAGGCTCAGTTTATTTTGGTTTGCTTAGACCTTGGGAAGGTTAGGCTAGGCCATTTAAATGAATTATTGTACATCTGGTTATAGCCTACTATATAGGCCTCAACTACCTAAAAGACTTAGGTCTAAGCCTAGAAAAGATAATTGTTAGCACTAAGCATCCTATAGAACTGGCATAGAAATAGCCTGGGCCTGTTCTTATTGAATGTGACCAAAGCTAGCCGACAGTAGGCTAGCTCTTGCGTCGCCCTAAGCTAGGTGTAGGCTAAGACCTGGAGGCTCTTGACCCAGGCTATAGGCCTGTAACTATTATAAAGTTGTTGGTAATGCAATACAATAATTTAACCCGTATCATTCTGCCATGTACATTGTTATATGCTCGCCCCAGGCCAGGTCAGGGCATGGTGCCCTTGGATAGGTTAGGTTAAGGGAGGTTGAGTTAGGATGTATCCCCCTGAAGTATCTAATTTGCTTTTAAGCATGCCGCGAAATGCAGAAATAGGCCTAAAGCGTTTAGCTGTAATATACTTTTAGCGGGTTATACCCCCTACAGATTAACGAAATTCTACAGAAAATCTTTACTTGGTGCTATGTATAGTACCACCCCCCAGAATAAAAGTATAAACATATATAAAGAATAGACAGTAAATTTTTCAAGTAATCTCAACTGCAATGGATTATATATACTGATCTCTGTATTCAATGAAAAAAATTTGATTAATAAACTATATCACCGTTCGGAGCTCGTGTGTAGAATTACCTACGTTAGATTTGGATCCTAGTTGCCGTTAGGCCTTGTGAAGCTTCTATAATATGGCACAATTTTAATTTTTAAGCTCTACCATACAGATATAATATCATATTCTTCATAATATGAAATTACAACATATCTACTTCAGGCTAAAGAAAGACATTGCTTGTTTCTTATCAATTTCATCATTAACAATTTGTTCCAGCCTTAAGTAAAAGTCTTTGATAGTCCATACTGCCGTCTGGACTTGCCAAATCATATCTGGCATAAAAGTCAGTGAACCTACACCTGGCTCAAATGAGTTTGTAGGAACTTTTGCAGGTATATCCGCTCCTAACCTTTAACAAAAATGTTAATTGAATCATGGGACATTTTGATTTTTTTCTCACGGTAAAGGCTTTACGTCATAGCCTTTGTCGATGGACTGTAATTTTTATGGCCTGTAATTTAATAGCATAAGTGTTATTGAGTATCTTAGAAAGATCTCTGTCATGTTTTGACCTCAGTGACATGTATCTGGGATTAGTTCATCAACAATAAGTTGGAGAAGGTGGTCAGCTGAGTGAGAAGCGACCAAAAGCAATGGATAAAAAGTTAAAAGGCAGCAAGTATTATATTGGGGGTAGGGAAATTCTATGAAGAACCACTAGTAACGTTCTTAACATGTTTCGCAGGGCATGTTGTATGTGTTACCCTATGTTGGAAATACTGTACTGCATAGGGAAGTAACCCAGATAGTGTGCCATCAATACACTTCATGTGGTATACTGTAGACATTACCAAAGGGTGTTTGCAGTGTCCATGCAGCCCCTAGCTGCATTCGTTATATTAATTTTTATTTACTTTAGTCACTCCTTTTCATCATTTTACTTTACTTCCATTTCTTTTTCCTTTCTCCTTTCTTCAGCCTCGCTGTCCTACCTCTCCAACTCCCTCATTGCACTGTTTTCAGGACTGAACGGTTGAAAGTGCCTGAGTTCTTGGCTTGATAACATAAATTTCATAAGCATTCTTGAATGTCCCATGTGGTATGGCTTGTAAAGTCTAAGTGACCCCTAAACTTATGTGGGAGGCTACTTTACATATTCTTTGGAAGCTTGAATTTCAAGTCAATGGCCCCTGTGGGCCTGTTCCATATGGATAGGGCTCGTCTTCTGAATAATTATAAAAATTCATTGATTTCCTCTTAGGATTCCAAGATTTGAATTTTTTCCCTTTTGTAGCAGTTTAATTTAGCTTCAAATAATATCACAGGTGATCTAATAATTAACAATTTTAGTATGATTCAAAGTGATTGTTGACTCTACTGTAGAATTATGTTAATATTCTTATTGATTTGATATTGAAACTGGACTACACCAGTAGTACTGTTATATATGTTAGAATACAGTACAGTACAGGTACTACTTGCTATTTTCTCCCTGACCTTGCTGGTCAACATATTTTATTAAATGATCATAATTTAACATTCATTGAAGTTTTCAGTTTTCTCGTACTAACGTTTAATCTAGGGTAAAATGAGCATATTGGAATGTCAGTGGATGGGCCGTTCCAAGGGTTATATTTGACTTATGGGTAGTCTTTTAATTTTTCATAAGCACCTTGGAGGTATTTGCAAGATTTGGCATGGGTGATTGCTGCAGTGATAACCTTAATTCACTGCTTAAATGATGGGGGGGTTGGGCATTTTTTAGCTTTCGTGATGAGAAACAACTATACCAGCGTAATGCAGAATATATCTTGTACACTATACAGTACATATTCCCATTTCGTACACAATTACTGATTTGTTAACATACGATTACGTATTTCCTATGCTGTGTATTTCTCATGTTCGGTGCGAGCAAACACATTTTCAGGTCAGAATCTAATTGAGAAACAAAAGGAAATCGTTGAGGTTGCAGAAGAGCTGTCGCATTAATTGTTGTGTAACTTTTTGTTGTTTTTCCTCGGGTGTCAAAGTTATATACCTCATACGGTATCGACAATTTTTTTTTTATATGAAGATTCTCTTCAGTAATTTTTATTATTGTTCAATATCAGTTGAATGTTCTTGTGCACAAGCATATGGTCACAACGAACTAGTCCCGATAGTTATAAAAAATAATGTAATCAGACCACTGAGCCATAATATTAGCTTAAAAAGGCCTAACAAGATATATGCACCTTGTAGTTGATTGTCAGTGTAGGTTTTCAGTCATAAGTTTTTTTTTATGCAAATACATTCAATGACACCAAGTTTTTTAAAATGGCGTTCCATAATCAGTATCGGATGAATTTTATGCTGCAGTTCATCTCATTTTACTTAAGGAAGTTTCAGTTCCGCAATTTTCAGCAGTATTAAAGGCGAGGGTTGAACGCGTAAAAAACAATGAACGAACATAAGTGCAAGAAACCGTTTGAAGCGTAACAAGGCTGTGGTATGATCTAACACCGCGTGAGTAAGTGCCATGACTTGCATAGTCTGTCGTGACAGAGCACTGCTATTCCAAGACATGAAGATGGGGGACACTGTATAATTTGACACCAAAAACAATGATGGTTCATCTCCGGGTGAAAGCAATCCTTTGGACAATTTTGCATAGACAATAGTGTACTAATTACAGTCTTTTGAGATGTTAAGTGAATGTTAGTCACTGCTGAAAACAAACTTGAGGATTAAATCAGATGCGAAATGTATGTCAGATTCGTGCAAGTGAATAGCGAATGACAATAACAGCGTAGATCTGGACTGTGAAATGGAGAATGGACAAAATTTTCAGTCCTTAATAAATTGAGTGAATGAAAAACTGAATTTCACATAAGATAAGAACTTGAAATTGAGACTAGATTTATTTAAGTACAGTCAGCCCCCAGTATAGTACTACTCATGCAGTTACCTTTGGGGGAAAAATTTTTTTAATACAATTCAAATCGTGCACACCATCCCAACACGCAAAAACATTATCAAGACACTGTTAGGCAACAATACAGCCTTTCCGTTTCACTGTTGTTTGTATTAGGCCATAATGCGTGAGAGAGAGAGAGAAGGAAAGTAAGATAAGCATTCTTACATTCTGCTAAGAAAACTCCCGTATATTCCTTTACCATACACAAACGCCTTTCCTCTCTCTCTCTCTCTCTCTCTCTCTCTCTCTCTCTCTCTCTCTCTCTCTCTCTCTCTCTCTCTCTCTCTCTCTCTCTCTCTCTCTCTCCCCCCGTCTTTTCTCATTTTTTATTTCTTGTTTTGCCATAATTTTCACTGCATAAAACAATAAGATTAAATTAGATCATCGCTTTCAGTCCAGGCTAATGCACGTTTAGCATTGTGAACTATACTTTAGGGTAGATTCAGTACTATAATCTTGAATTATTCTTTCACATTTAGTTAAAAAAAAATTTCCTTATTGATACTGTACTGTGTAAGAAATACTTTGTTTTTTATAACTAATCTTTGCCTTGTATAACCAATAATGGTTATTTTAAGAGGTACGTCGGGGTTTATATGGCCACAAACAGGTTTTTCCCCGGAGGGGGTTAGTGCCATCAGCGCACATCACGGGGTGCACTGTAGGCATTACTTAAGGTTCTCTGCAGGGTCCCTTCAGCCCCCTAACTGCAACCTCTTTCATTCTTTTTACTGTACCTCCGTACGTACTCTCTTCAATCTGACTCCATCTTCTCTAACAATCTTCTTACTGCCAGTCCCTTCAGCACTGAATTACCTCATAAGTCCCAGCGCTTGGCCTCTGCCCTAAATTCAATATGCTGTCCATAAACGGGTGGTTTATATGATCGGCATGTGTTTAGTACTGTTACATAAGGGGTTTGCGATCATGCACTGTTTCAGGGATACATGGGAGATCTTGGGAGATACAGCAGTTAGCCTACATAGGCTATTCGTTAGTGGGTTTTCGATTTCATAATTTTTGGGATTGCATTGTGAAGATGCTTCCTAAAAAGGGTTGATTATAGTTCCTGAGAATTAGTTCCTTTTTCTGTGTTTGTAGGAAGTACTATTGATATCTTTGGTGTTGACTCACATTTGAATTTCCTGGACTCTGTTTACAGTTTCGCTCTTCCTTGATCTAGAATGTTGGTCCTTCAATTACAGTCTGCCGCTAATAAAATATAAAATGTAGGCAATTGTCAACAGGGCAGTAATCATCAGTAACTTGATATAATAGGTTGATTTAGATTGATGCTTGTCTAATGGTGATCCAAACTATATGTTGGCCCCTCATACCTCTGCGGTATTTTCCATTTGTTAAGCATTAAAGTCATTCTCACGTAAGCTGTCTAGTCTGATTTTGTAGGTGAGAATCTAGTTTACAGTACAGTAAATCCCCTGTATTCGCTTTCTCACGATTCGCGGACTCACGCGTTTGCGGGTTTCTCCGTGGAACATATCCACCCATTATTTGAGGAAAATTCAGCCATTCGCGGTATTTTTCACTGAGAAATATTCGCTGATTACTGTATTTTCATATAATTTTCATGAATAAATGCACTTTTTGTTATAAAACTATTAAAAATACTCAGGTATACATAAACATTTTTACAGGGTTTTTCTTGTGTTTAAACTATCAAAATGGGCAGTTCTAAGTGTTTTTAAGAGGGGTTTTAAGTATTCGCGGATTTTAGCTATTTGCAGGGGTGGGGGGTGCGGTATGCATCCCCCACGCATTCGGGGGGGTTCACTGTAATAAGCTCTTACTGTAACCATATGGTGTTTGATTTTTATATCCTTTGTATATAGATGTTTTGCTGACAGTGATGTACAAGTAACACAATCATCAGATTCTCATGAAACACCAATATTTCAGTCTTACAGGTTTTGTACAGGATTCACTTTCAGTTCTTTTTTTGAATTATCCTCTCCTCTGATTCAATATAAGCACTCGGTATCACCACTGAATGACCCCCTATTCCTTGTTTGCATAAAATGGAACATGGATGTACATTGTTATATTTATCCCACTAGGTCAACTTTCCGAAGTCGTTTGAGTTGGACTTATATGTAAGAATAACGCTGCCGTGCATTTGAAGGTAACAGTCTACTGTATATTGGATGGTTTTGGCAACGTGGTTCGTAATCACATGTGGTTGACGTCATTTCTAAAGGGAGTTCCATTGATTCCCTTGAGAAATGTATCTTTTTCTTCGAGTGGCTGAGCTGAATTTGGGCAACTGTGCACATATCTGTCTCTCTACCCTTTGAAAAAATGATGTGGGGTGTTAAATGCAGACTAGTATCTAGCCAAGAGGGATAAAATATGTTTATATTGATTTGAATTACTTTTGTTTATGCGTACAGTCAGTGCTTTACAGATTCCTAGGTATTCAGAGATTTGAGTACCTTACAGTACAGTGTTTGATCTGTTGAGAATTACCTTGGGCTACAGAATTTGTTAGATAATCATCTGTAGGTTAAGGTTATGGTATGCAGTAGCACTTTTTTCTGTGTGTGTGTTCTCGTCTCACCCTTCTGCCCAACTTCCTGCCAAGTACAGGTGTTTACTATTCAATTGTAGACATATGAGGCAGTCCCCGGTTAACGGTAAGGGTTCTGTTCCCGCCTGAGCTCCAGTGGCCGAAAATTGCCAATAATTATGGTAATAAATGGCGTTTATGACATCGCAAGCACCAATAAATTGCTTACCGACACTGATAAACCGCTTACCGACACCAGTAAACTGCCGAAAATCTCGTTAACGACGTCATTAGCCAAGCGTCGTAAAACCGAAATGCCGTTAACCGATGCCGCAGATAAGTGAGGACTGCCTTGATATTGAAACAGCCCGGTGAGATTGTGAAAATGTGATGCAATGGCTTGTTAAACTAATGAGGGCTCATTGTAGTGTTTTACCTTCAGCGGTAAAGTTTTCTGCCATTTTACCTTTAATCTGGTCCCTCTGCTGTCTTCGTGCTTGTCTGTCCGACTTTGTTTCTTGATTCAATTTTCAACCCTCATTTAAAAGCAAGGCCTTTGGGCCAGTCTTCAGTAGCTTTGGAAATTTGACAGTCAGGTTAGTTAAACTTGCAATAATACAAAAGAACACGTCTCCATCTCAAGTAAAATTCATGTGAACTCCTACAAATTTTTAGGCTAGCACAGAGTGCAGTTATATTTCTGCAGACAGTAAGTGTTCACAAATATATAGTAATATTTTGAAGTACCAGAATAAAACATTATAAGATAGCCTGTCAACACCAAAATAATTAGAAACACTTTCAGTATCCCGTGTCAACTTTGAGTAACAATTCAGTGCACTTTAAAGCCTTAATATAGGAGCTTCTTAATTCTGTATACACTGTCAGCATAGCAGACTACACAGTAAGTGAATTCCCTTTAATAATGTGATGACACCATTTCTATAAACATTAATGGCAAATGCAGTGGTTGTATACCACGATTAGGTAATTTCCCTAACACAGTATGTATTCACTTTTAATATCAAACATCAGCATATAAATACACTATAACACTATACAGAAGTAACAGAACGCTCACATCATTTTATTAGAATCGGCATTCGTCAAGTGAAACATGGTTTTCTATTGGGTAGTTCCCGGTTATCGGCGGAGGGTTCCGTTACCAATGGTGTGACAATAACCAAAAATAGCTGATAACCAGAAATCGTTGAATATTGGCACTTATCAGCGCCAATAAGCGGGGATTGGCGCCTCTGTTAGGTGGGTATTGGCACCAGAAATCCAGTTATTGTCGTCGCTAGACAAGCGCCGTAAAACTGGATCGCCGGTAACCGAGACCGCCGATAACTGGGGACTGCTTGTACAGTCTACAGTCTTTACGTAGATAAACAGAGGACTTTTTATCACAACCGAGTGACTAAGCTTCCATGAAAAAAATATGAACAAAGATGTAAGTGAATGCCAAGATCCCTCACTTGTAATTGCTAAATTGAAAATCATCGTAAGTGATTAGATTATCTTTGTACACAATCTTTTGTTTACCAGTCACATATCATATCAATACTTTCCTTTGCTTTAAAAGATTATTATAATAATAATAATAATAATTAAGTTTATCTAAAGATAAACTTAGATTATTATTATTATTATTATTATTATTCAGAAGATGAACCCTATTCATATAGAGCAAGCCCACCAAAGGGGCCATTGACTTGAAATTCAAGCTTCCAGAGAATATGGTGTTCTTTAGGAGGAAGTAAGAGGAGGTAAAGGGGAATATGTACAGATTGAAGAGATCTCGCTTATTAAAAAAGAAAAAATATATTAAATTAATAAATAGATAAGAATGTATCAAAATGCAAGATGAATAGCTTTAGGGCAATAATGCATTTGCATGTGCGCTTGAACTTTTCAAGTTCCAATTGCACGACATCCTCAGGGAGACTTACGCAATCCAGCGGTGTGAGGAATAAAAGGCCTCTGGAACTGAGACATAAAGGTGCTGCTGTTCGGCAAGTCTGGTTTCTCGGCAGCAAGAGGGGATCAGAAATCAGTTGAGAATGCTGTAAAATAGCAGCACTAGGGTTCTGGTGCTAACAGCAGTCTGTTGATGAAATAAGGCATCAGGTTATCGAAGGTGGAATGTTTAGTTGGTCACAAACTTTTAAATGCTATGACATTAATCCGGTCACAAAACAAATGAACATTCTTGTAAGGCAACATGAAAACTCACCACAATTCTGTATCAGGGTGACATTACCCATACATTAGTGTTTCTTTTGTTCTTTATACTGTACAAGTGGGTGTAAATGTAACTGTAATGCTATTTCTAATGTTTTGAATTATGCATAACACTGTCATATATAATTATGATTACCAGGGAATATTACACAGAATAATATTGACGTGGATTAAACATCTTCATTTTTGACAGTACATGTGCAATAATTTAGGAATCTGAATGCAACTGTTGAATTGAATGTATCTCCTAACTCCATTGAGAAATTGAAAACAAAGTGTTACATACTAAATACTCAAAAGAAGGTCACTCATTTTTATGTGAGAAATTATTCCTGCAATAGGATGGGTCAATTTTTCATTTCAGTAACAACCTTTTTGGTAATAAGGATGTCTTCTAATGTTAGAAGTCTTATATTGATTTCAAAAGTAGCCTAAAGTAGTCTGTGGCTCCCACCAGGCAACCAATAATCTTTTAAAGCGAAGGAAAGTATTGATATGATATGTGACTGGTAAACAAAAGATTGTGTACAGAGATAAAATGAGGCTTCTAAAGATAAAGTTTTATTGTTGTTTAGAAGTACTAAGCAGACAATGCAGTTCATCGATTATCCTAATAGATAGTCGAGATAAAAGTGCCCCGTATTTCGGAAGGTTGCTTGAGACAGAGCGCTATTGTTATATAAGTTAGCTGTGTCTGACTGAAATGCGTGGCTCTAGGTAGACCTCCTTGTCTCCCTCACGCAGATACGCTGCGTAGCACCTCCTCCAGGACATTTGTTTTATATACAGTATATATATTTGGCCGTCATAGTATGTTCAGCTTACAATGTTCTTGAGAGAAATCTGTTTATGGTGTCTGATTTATTAGCAGTTGTTTTCCAATTGAAGATGTATTTACTTCTTTTTATGCAAAAGATGTTCAAGCAACAGGCTGAAGTCCCCATCAAAGAATGTAGTCAGATGTATGTTTTAAGGTACTACAGTACGTCGTTATCCTGACACTTGTGTAGGATTGGCAAATCCTCTCATCGAGCTGAAACCTTCAAGGAAACGAAAAAAAAGGAAGCAATTAATCAGTTGTCAGAGTAAAGGACGAAAAAGCTTCCGAAAATGACAGTATTAAATAGTACGCTGTATGACTGAACCCCCAGTTTGGATTAAATAATACTCTGTATGACTGGAACCCCAGTTTGGATACTTTGGCTTCTCGCAGAATGTGTGACCTTTCCTACCAAATATCATGACCGAAAATTCTCTGTCTGAAGGTGGATGAATTAAGAATTGTCTGGATATTGATTTCTCGTAGAGTACTGTACTTGTCTCGACTTTGAGTGCCCATTACTCTTTTCGGCTGTACGTCAAAGTTTATCAAAACATTATGAGTTAAGCATTTCCATAAGTCGTTGTGAAATCTTTGGTTTTCGTAATTTAAAAGTTATGACTCTCGAGAGCTTGACAAATGCATTTTTAGTGTAAGAGTTTACTCTGACCTTTCATTTTTGCAGTGCTTCAAAATCATTAAATTCTGTCAGAAGCCAGGATATTGATTTGTCGTTTTCCAGGAGGTACCGTCACAAATTTGCTATTGTTCTGTCATTTTTTCTGTAAATGAAATCATCTGTGGAGGATCATATGTCTGGCTCATTTGAGTATTGATCTGCCACTGTTTTGTTGTTGAATTAGCGCTTGCTGCACTGTTTTCAGAGCGCCCAGACTTTGGAACCAGGTTCTGTAAACTTGTACAGTAATGTCTTCCTGACAATCTATATATATTGATGCTTGCAAGTTTTTTAAGTGTAATGTTACCCTAAATAAATTTTTCACTTTTTAGATGAACATTCCATTCTGTAGAAGTATTCTCAGTAATTGGGCTTTCATTTCACTGAACATAAATTCATGAAGCGATCTTAGAATTGGTTAAAATAGGACAACAGGACTTTGGTTAGGAGAGAGGCTTATTTGCACTGTGTTGAAGAGTACTCTTCAAAGGTGATTTTGACCTTTCAAGTGTTTGTCGATAGAGGAGTTCTGCTGTGTGAAATATTCATACATGAGAGTGAAAAAGCAGAGAGAAAATGGTCAGTAGACGCTGTGAATAATGTAGAAGGCATTACAGTATTGGAATCTGTTTGACGGCACAGTATGGGATTATGGCATACTTGTTTATTTAGAATATGTTGAAGGAATGTCAGTGTGCTTTTGCTGGTATGTAATACTTGTAAAATCCCTGTCTAGTAAAGGTTAGGCCATTTAGTGTTCGCAGGGAGACGGCCAATGATTCAGCGTACCTTTTCGACTTATATATAATCATCATGATATTCCTTGTGGTAAATCGTGAAGTTTGTTGTGTGAATTATCTTTCGTACCGAAATAGAATAACTTTTGTTTGTTGAAATATCTCTCTCTCTCTCTCTCTCTCTCTCTCTCTCTCTCTCTCTCTCTCTCTCTCTCTCTCTCTCTCTCTCTCTCCCCCGCCCCGTCGGGGATTTGCGCCTAGGAATTAAAGGTCATGGAATGTATCTGGTTAATTAACCAAGTGTCCTTTTGGTCGTCAGGCCGGTGGGTCTTCTGGTCTGCTAGAGCCTGCCTGCTGTGCTTACTTCGTGAGATTGTCGGAAATTAACTTTATTCAGTTTGAAAGTAACTTTATTCAGAGTAAGGCAATAGATAATCGGGACCTTTGTATTTTTAAAGAATTTTTTCAGGAGAAGTATTTTGTTTGTATATTTCATTTAGGATTTGTTCTGTTGCTTTTGCAGAACGATATGCATTTATGATTCAGCTTTAAAAAAATAAATAGTCAGGCCCCTTGTATTCATGATGTCATAAAATTGACCCATTGCAGGAAATGGTTGTTGCATTTTTTATTTTTACTCTGGACTCTGGAGCCACCCTCTGTTAAGGGAATTGAATTTGAGGTTGTGAAATAAATAATCTACATTGGGATTCCAGTTTAGAGATGTTGAACTTTTTTTATTACAGTAATATTATTATTATTATTAGGCAGTCTCCGGTTATCGGGGGCCTTGGTTACCGGTGATCCAGTTTTATGGGGCTTGTCTAGTGATGAAAATCGTGATTTTCATCACCAATGTGCACCAATTTCCGCTTATCGGCGCTGATAATCGAGCATTGGCACCAATCCATACCTAACAGAGGCTCCGATCTCGACGATTTTCGGTTATCAGTGATTTTGATGCATCATCATACCTTTGGAACAGTACCCCCTGGTAACTGGGGACTGTCTATTATTATTATTATTATTATTATTATTATTATTATTATTATTATTATTATTATTTTCTGTTTAAAAGCATTGTAATTTTATTCATAATTGATAATTTGCTTGAAGGAGAAGACACGGGTAACCGTTAAAATCAATTTTTCGTGAAAATGATTAAATATTTGCCTTTGGGACATTCAGGGGAGATCCCATGACTAAGCCATCAAATGGAAAATAAAAATGGTAGTTAATCAAAAAGTGACTTTACAAAACAAGAGAGGAAGCCCACTTATAAACTGCAGTATACTTTTTTCTCTTTGGTGATATTATTTTGTTTGAATTTTCTTAATCTAAAATACACAGACTGGTCAGTTTCACTTTAAACTTAAATATAAAGCTTCCGTGTGTTGATGACTCTTATAATGCAGGTCGTTAGAGATGATACACATGTAAGCTTGTTACGCAGTCCCTGCTCATCGGCGGCGTCGGTTAACGGCAATCCGGCTTTACGGCGCTGGCCTAGCGACGCCATTAATTGGATTTTCGGTGCTGGTCTCTGGTTAGCAACGCCGATCTCCGGTTAGCGGCGCCAGTCTCCCCTTAACGGTGCCAATCTCCCCTTAACTGCGGCACTGATCTCCGGTTAACGGTGCTGTTAAATGGGTTATTAGTGCTGTTATTGCTGATTTTCGGTTAGCCACGCTTGGCCAGGAACAGGGGACTGCCTACTTGATATAAGGTACAATTACTGTACAGTACATGGGACATTAAAAAAAATACAAGAGATTTGTTGTAAAAAAAAATAAGATGCCTTTTATATCTTTGATTTTCCACTGTACATTTAGGCATAAATGTTTGTTCTTTCAGCTGGATGGATGACCACCATGGTGAAGCCGGGCAGCTCCAAACGCAAACTTTTCAGTGCCAGCAAAGAACAGAAGGAAAATGAACCAGGTACGGAATGGGGTCGGCAGCTGTAGTCGAAACCACTGACTTGAACATGTACAAGATTGCTGTAGGCTTAAAGTACCTTAATCTCATTTTTTTAGAAGTTTGTTTTGGTTAAGGAAATGCATACAAATACTTACTACTCTATTCCCAGTGCTGTCCCTAGTTTTGAAAACTCCAGTCTTTAGTCCTTACGAATCATATGAAGTATTTGTCAACTCCCTCTGGCTTTAACGTAACCAAACCGTCTCCCGATTTTGCAGCCAACGAGAAACTAAGGAAGGACGCTCCTGTTGGACCCCAGGGCTTAAAGAACCTCAGCAATATTGGCGGGCAAAGAAAGAATAACGCTGGTAGTGGGGGTTGCGGGAGTGGGGGCAGAGCAGTGGGGTGGAAGGCTGAAGATGTAGCCGTGACACACCTTACCCCCAGCCGGCCAGTCATGCCCATGTCGGAAAGGCAACAGATTGCGCTCTTGATGCAGATATCCTCACCCTCTCCACCAGGTCAGTATCAATTTTCCTCAGCTTTGGACATGTTCACAAACTAGCAAGTTCCTTAGAGGGGTAGGGCCATTAATGCGCCTCATATTGTGCACTGTAGTGGCCCGTAATGACCCACTTTCAGTCTTTTACTTTACCTCCATTTCCACTTCCTTCAATATGCCTATCCACCTTCTCTAACTTTGACTTCTTTGTGGAGCCTTGGGTTTTTCTTCCAGTTCCACCTTTAGATATTTGCAGTTCATCTTTAATTTCTGGATCCCATGATCGTGACTGCCTAAATTTCATAAAATAAATAAACAAACGAGTGAATGTTTAAATGCTTGGAATTTAAGGAACGTTTTTAATTCCTTTGCAGAGAGGAATTTATTACTCCAGTAAATTTGCGCAGGCCTCTTACTAATATACAAAGGCTGCCGAGTCACGATTTTAGACTTGCAATGGCTCACCTAGAGAATCTGGTTATAAATGGTTGTTGAGATTTCAAGCAAGACAAAGTTGAGTAACTATGTAGGAAGGACCAAAAAGCAGAAAGCAGTGCAACTGGACCCAAGGGATGGTCTGAAGAACTGTCACTGCAGTTAGATGCAACCCAGTGATTTTTGTCAAAGATAGGGTCGAAGAAATTTTCAGTTGTCCTAATGGCCTCTGGGTAATCATGATTTTTCACAAGTTTGGTGCGTACACATGAGGTTTGCCGTCTTGAGAGAGACATCTTGAAGGCCAGTGCACTGTAGGCATTACTTAGGTTCTTCGCAGCATCCCTTTGGCCCCTAGCTGCAGCCCCTTTCGTTCCTTTTACTGCACCTCCATTTATATTCTCTTTCTTCCATCTTCCTTTTCACCCTCTCCTAACAATCGATTCATAGTGCAACTGCAAGGCTTTCTTCCTGTTACACCTTTCACACCTTTTTATTGTCAGTTTCCGTTTCAGCAATGAATGACCTCATAGGTCCCAGTGCTTGGCCTTTGGCCTAACACCTACATTCTGTTCTATTCTTGATGGCATGACCTAACTCAATTTTCTCAGCCAACTGTTACCCTTGTTACATCTTCTCTAAGAAGCTTTCATAACACTAGTTTGCCACAAGGTATTGATTTTAGTTCTGGCTTGTTATCAAAACATAATTTGTATTAGTACTAATGTGGATTTAATTTCTAGCCGATCTTAAAAACTGTGCATCATGATTTTGTAGATAAGACAAAGTTTTTCAATGTAAAGTGATAATGAAGTATTGAGAAATAGTTTTGTGAAGATTCGGAACTGGGTGATAGGCTGACTGGTAATTTGTCATTGTTTTATAAATTTTGTATATAGCTGCAGATTTGTATATCTTATTATTTTTCTTACTTGACGTGGCTAGGAAGATGTAAATTCATCATCCAAAATAATGGTGCACAAGTCCATTAGGAAGCTTAATAGTACTTCAGTTAATCAAGCTGTAAATTTAACCTTATTATTTATGAATTTCTTGTTTACAGAAGGATCTTGATAAGAGAAGGCCATCTTTCCTCATTCAGTGCTGTTATTCTTTCTTCTTCTTCTTCTTACCAGACAAAGTAGAACTGAGCAGGTCCAGCAGTCCACGAACTCCCACAACTCCAAGCATAAGTCGGGGCGTGAATAAACGTAACGAACGCGGTGAAACTCCTCTACTCGTTGCTGCGATTAAAGGAGACACCGAAAGAATATCACAACTAATTGCTCAAGGTGCCGATGTAAATGCAACCGATTATGCAGGTAAGGGGTTTGTTTTACGCGACTTACGGGCTGCTGAAGAACGGGCTTGTGCCAGCTCTTAGCTGGCTTAATGTACATTGCTTAGCAACTGGCATTCGTAGGATACAAAAGATTCATGTACATTAATGCTGATTCGCTGTTATACTTTGCATAGTTCTGAACGGTCTAACAGTACTCATTTGTGAAGCTTGCCAGATCTTATCTACAACCCTGTGCTATCCTTCAGTTTGTCAGATTGCTGTACTGTACATTATTTCCACCGTCATCAGGAATGTTTTCGCATCTAGTTTTTGCTCTTTTTACCGAGTTATTCATCGTCTATAATTAGTACATTTTCTATCTGAATTACCATCTTAAGCACATTCTCTAGGTTTTTTCCATAGTCGTGTGGGTCTTCCTTGAGGTGACGGTGGTAGTAGTTGTAGTAGTAGTATGAGATCTTTATCTTTTTCTTAGGGCTATCCCAAAGGACTTGCTTTGAATGACATGAAAATGTAAGTTTTATTTAGAGGTCATGAACATCAATATTTTTGGGAAGAGACGAAAGGGAACAGATGAAAAGCTTAAGGCAGAAAGAGTTCGCATGTGGCTTAAGAAGCGGTCTACGAAGAACCACGAATACTGTGTATTGTGCTACACGAGACGCAGCAAATATGACCCGCTTATGGGAGAGTATTTCGGGTGTTCTATTTTAGGATTTCTGTTCTGCAGGAAGAGATTTGGATGACTTTTTCATGATTATCATCTATGGAGACTTGTGAATGCTTTTTTTCAAGGAGTTTACAATTAGACCCCGTCTTCTCTCTCAGGAGAAGGAAAATGCAGCTGCTAAAAGTAAGGTAAAGTCATCATCTCTTCCCAGTGTAGCCACGCAATCAAGTGTTTATTGATTTGCTTATGTAATGCAGGGAATTAGGGTTTAGAGTACTATTTGTTCTAGATGTGTTAATGCTTTTATATAGCTAGCTGTGCATTGACAGTAATGAAGGGGCTTGTTTTTTTTTTATTGAGCTCAAGAGGACTTTTTTGGGAACAAAATCTGTATTATGCAGATCACAATAAACATAGAAAGTAGAAAACGTAAAGAAGTGGTCCTCATTATCGTCCAATCACCTGCAGCATCCTGTTGCATAAATCTCGTCTGAGTAGGTCTGGGTTTTCCAACTCTTCTGGTGTCCACAGGACCCTCGCCAACACTATCATGTATTATTTCCCATGAAGGAGATAATATCGTCAGAAGTAGGGGGCGTATGCAGTGGAAATGTATTGCTGGTAGCACAGAACTTGATTTCAAAGGAGCATTCATTTTTAATTTGTTTAAATGATGATTCCATTTTTTGAAATATAGTCTACATTGCAAAGCAAAACCTGCACAAAAATCTCAGATTTGATTAAGAAATAAATTCTGTTGCATGTTATATTCCTTCACACCTAGTGTTATGTACTTTTATGTACTAAGCCGTGGGAGTAAGATTACAGTGCTTTAGTATGTTGTCCTTTGAAAGTACCAACTCAACAAGATGAGATAACTTATCTTGTTGACACAGCGGTTTCCTGTTTTTGAAAAGGTATGAGAGTGACTCATGTTGGTATGGTTTACTAATAAGGTGTTTTGTCTGCGGTCAGGGTTTTCTATTTTTTATGTGTAGTTGTTTTTGCCGTACGGTAATCGAAATATGCTACCCTTCGCATAGAACAAGCCTATAAGGCCTCACTTGTAGTAACCTTTCACAGAATATAATATTGTACAGCAGTATAAGTCAGACAAACTTAATGCATTTCAAAGTATTCCAGTACAGCTGTAATGTATAAACCTGTTTTAAATTCATGAAAATGAGCATCAGTAGAACATCTGTTACAAAGTTTTGTGGTACAGGTGTTAGCAGATGTCCCCTGATAAAATAGAGCGCATAAAACATGGCATAATGAGCGTTTTAATTCATAAATGCCGTCTTTTTGATAAGGTAATCATTGAAGGGTACTGACAGTCAGAAAGATGGTATTCTAATAATGGTAGGACAAAATTGTCACAACCATGTCATTTTTACGTTGTCTTATTTTCCATTTAGAACAGAGAAGTATGTTTTTGTTTCTTTGTAATGCAGTCTTTAGGGAATATTATTCTTCAAATGTATATATGAGGTAACATCCAGGTATACTTCTGTGAAGAAATTGACAGTTTGACATTCCTACAATAGATTTTTCCATCAAACAAGGTAAAATGAGTTCTTATGTGTAAGTAAATCATTCATATTGATACAAAAAGACAGAAGGTGTATATTGTACCTGCAAAAAATGATAATTACATTAGAGAATGTATGTTTAATAATAGAATTTTGTCAAAAGAGATGTTAGGTGTATAGATGTACTCTGTTGCTTGGCAGAGGAAATTATTTACATATATAATCTGGGCGGAACAACATTTGAACTTTTGAGGCAAGTTTATGGGACGAAAAGCGATTCCTAAAGTTTTAAGATTCCCAATGAAATAGATTTAGAGACTCAAGGTTTCAAACAATTAGTGAAAATGTATGATAAAGGGATATACCACAAACTAATATTAAAATGAACTTCATTTGCATCAAGGAAATGTTAATGAGAAGAGTACCAGGTCCAATTGCAATCAGGGAAAACGTAGGTAATTGAAGTTCTTCATTTACAACGTGATGTAGTTCATTCTGCCTTCTTATCTCAGCTTCCAGTGATCGTCTGATCAAAGTGGACCTTGCTGTCTGGTAGAAAAAAAGGATTGTAACATATTTTTGGTTGTTGAGATGATAGCATCTTTTTTTTACAAAGATTTGACAGCTGTTGAAACTGGAATGATAACTTGCATAGGATTGTAGATACTGTACATACCTACCATTTCAGTATAGAAGAAGAGGTTCTGGGTACAATGATGTTTGATTACCGTATGGAAAAATTGGAAACTTTGAATCTTGCTAATCGGGCCTTTTAATTTTCTTAAGCAACCAGGAAGAACAGTAGAATTAGTTTTAGTTTTTCTTTGTGAATGAAGTTTAACATTATTGTATTGAATATGGTCAGAATGTACTTCAGTGGGTGACACCATTGCTAGCATGAAGGTGATGTCTACATGTGGCAGTTGTTATTGACATCAAATTCTCTCTCTCTCTCTCTCTCTATCTCTCTCTCTCTCTCTCTCTCTCTCTCTCTCTCTCTCTCTCTCTCTCTCTCTAACCCAGATACAGTATATTGGTACATGGGGATTTTAATTTTCCTAATGCCCTATAGTAAGCAGAAAGTGTCCTATCGCAGCCTAATCAAAATACTGTATTTGACCGATAATCTCGTACGAAAGATGTCATTTGGAATGAAACCAACGCAATTGGGAAAAGACACCTTTAATAATTTTCACAAGTAAAAATAACCTCCTAAGCAACATCTTAAGGCAACCCTGCAGTTTTTTCTTATCACTACTTGACGTGTGACATGCATATCTTGCCCAGAAGGCCTTTTCTCTCTTTATCAGCACTCAACCCCAAGACAGACTGGGTTGAAATCAAGCCTGTCTCGTTTTTGATCGATGGGGACGAATTATTAAGAAACGAGTCGGCCACGGAAATCCTTCAGATAAATTATGCCCTAGATATAAGAATCTGCCAGACAGGACGACTTACGTAACACCGATAGAGTGGCAAATCTTACTTCAACGGAGGAAAAGACTGCTTGAAGATTCTTTTTGGGAGGTAGGATTGAAAGTGAAGTACAGCAATGATGTTTCAGAATCTTCAAGCACACAATTGCTTGTGCAGCACTGAAGTCAGTCAGCAAAAGGTCTCTCCTAAAGTCATACTGACCTATCTCACTTGACATCCCTCTATATAAAATTCTTTGACAAAATTAATATTAAAAGCAGTAGTCAAACATCTGACTGATAGTGATGTCCTCCTTACTAGCTAACGTGTCTTGGTACAAGGGAGGTGTACGAGATAACAGCTAATCAACCATACAACAACCAGTAATTAGAATCCTAGAATTAGGAAGTAAAATTAAAACTATTTATCCCAACTTCACCATGGCCTATGACATAGTTGATCACTTCATACTGTGCAACAAGCTTTAAGGAAAGTGGATAGGTAACCCAATAGGATTCTGGCCCCTTATGGGGGAAGTGCTTTCATTCCTATTACTGTACCTCTGTTCGTAATCTCTCTCTTTTTACTTTCCACGCTCTCCTAACAATTGATAAATAGTGCAACTGCATGATTTTCCTCCTGTTACACCTTTCAAACCTTTTAACTGTCGATTTCAGTTTCAGAGCTGACTGACCTCATAGATCCTAGTTCTTGGCCTAAATTCTATAGGATTCTGGCTACATAATGTCCACTCAAAAGATTTCAGGTATGAGGTAATGAAGCATTGTCCAAACCAGCATGTGCTGTGCAAGAAACAAATGTCTGTCATGTTCTCTTCATGATGATTAGCAATGCTGATAAGATGTAGTACTCATATCTTTATGTACAGATGATTCCAGTGTCCCAGCCTCATCAGACTCAAATGATAAGAAAACTAATTAGTGTAGTGTATACCAGGGACAAATTCGAGAGCATACACTTTAGTAAAAAACAGAAAATTTTATCACTATAGTGACTCAGATGGAAATGATTATGTTAAAACACCAACTCAAAGATCTTCGAATCATCTTTGATGACTTAACGTGGCCTGCTCGTATCGTAGAATCATAGGAAACAATTGTCAACAGGCTGTAAGGACACTTAGAACGTCTTCACAAAAAGTTATTTTAACACCATGCAGACATTATGGGTGACTGTGATTAGACATTTGACCAGTATGGTCCCCACTTCTAAGTGACTGCGGCCAAATGGGTAGGTTGGAGGTTGCTTACAAAGGTGGAGGATTTGCAAGGCCTTTCCTACTGTGTTAGACAGAAGTTGAAAATAAATGGCATCCAACTGTGTAATGAACCTTATAAAATTGTGTATCCACCAAAAAAATTTTTGGTTTCAAATCTACCAAAACACCTTTTAAAACTGGAAACCTTTGCTCATTAAATTCCACCACAATCCTAGAAGTGGTGTCACAGATGATATGTACCCCAATCTATTCAGTCATAACCTAGCCAAAATTGCTCCTACCTTATTTCCACAGTTTATTATCTTTGTTATTCTTTACCTAACCTTATCTGAAGTATTAAGAATCAGCCCATGTACATATAACCTGTGGTGTTGTTTACCTAATTGTATCTGAACTATTATGTATTAGCTTTGACAAAATTCAAGCCTAAGTTAGACAAGTCCTTGTATATCATACTGGACAAGTCAAGTTGCTGCGCTATCCGTCACTTTAGCACCCTGATACAACCGTAATTCGAATTGAACATGGCACCTTGTATCGTATTCAGTCTAGAAGTAGTATACAACATCATTGCTTATAGTAATTGTAATTAGTAGTATCTAAATCCACGCATAGAGTATGTTTTGTGATGCTTATTACTGGTAAAATATTGGTTATTCAGTTTATTTTTTTTTTACCAAAAGTATACTTGAAACATTATACTAACAGTTGTTATTCATTTGTCAGGGTCAGTTACAAGTAAAAAATAAACAGAACATCATGATTTACAACATTTATTATCAGAATATATATAACTCGTATTTCATTGTATTTTAACCCATTTAGTCTGATTAGGCCATCCATCTGTAGTGACAAACCACGTACTTAAATAATTTATGTATATTTATATATATAAAAATAGGAAGTTGATGTAGTTTCGTGATTTTAACCAACAAGAACTGCTCTGTGTATAGTATAGAGTTGAGTCTACCATATTATTTAATGTACCATACTTTGGAAAAAAGCACGTTAAAAGAAGAAGAAGAAGACTTTATAATACCGTATTGCTAGAAATACACTACATGTCCCCTGTAATAAAGCTTGTAGTTTAGTTATTAATTGGATTTACAAGTAATATGAAGTCAATAAAAATATTAAAATGACAGCGAAACAATCCGTTCATGCGTAGCATGACGCATTTTTGACGAGAGAGAGAAGAAAATGGCGGTTTGAAAGTCGCGCCGATTCGCGTCTCGTGACGCGTAGCCGTCTCATAGAAAACGGGCCTTAAATAAAAGGAGCATTCTTTGTTCCGTTAATATTGCCATTAAAGCCGTTTAAGCGAATCGAGATGATTAAAAATATCCATTAATTAATGATTTTTAATGTTATCGATGCACATACCAGCCAAAAATGGAATGAAAGGAAATTTAAGGATTTTTCGTCCGCGCTCGAACGCAGAGGCGAAAGAGTCACAGCGAGGGTGCTTGTTATCGTGTTGTTGTGTAAGTGTATTAGGCGTTTGTGCGCCCTGTGCCTGTCTGGGAGGGATTTGTGCTCGCGTGACCGTCAATTTCGCAGACGGGGGCGATCGCCCCACCGACGGATAAGCCGCCAATCGCCGAGAGAGGCGGCGGGATGTGATACGGCGAAGACAGAGGCGTAGGCCCCCCTGCACACCAGCCGTCACCTGTTCCGAGAAGCATCTTGGTGGGTCTCTTTCGAAAGCGCCAATTTCTTCGCCCCCTCGGATTTTCGCGATCCGCCGCCGTCTCCGTGTTTGAAAATCATCGGGCGGCCGTTAGAAATCGTCGGGTCGCCGGAAGAATTCGCGAAACGCAAATCCGACGGCTTGAAAGGGGGAAGGGTGTGGTAGGCTTGGTCGCCAGTTGGGGCCTGCAATGGCGACCATATTTGCGTTGTTTTTGTGACCGAGTTTTCGCCTTTTCCGGGGGATTTTCGGCCTGTCGGGGTGTCGGGCCATCGGCGAGTGACGAACGGATCCGCTGGATCGGTTTGGAATGGAAATGACTTGGTAATAAAGGCCAGACAAGGAACTACTGTCTCTCTCTCTCTCTCTCTCTCTCTCTCTCTCTCTCTCTCTCTCTCTCTCTCTCTCTCTCTCTCTCTGTGTGCGACTGTCTGTCTGTCTGTCTGTCTTAGGCAAGGTTGATTGTACAACTGTAATATAGCCTTCAAGTTTCCATTGTTCAATCTTTGTCTTGAATAGGACACAGTACAGACTGCAGTGATGTGCTCTCACCCCAAACAAAGGAATTGTGGGATTTATGGTTAGGCTAGACTGGTCAGACCAGCCTTCAGTTTATCATTCGGTCAGTCTACCCTCATCTAAGAAAATATCACACTGGTAGTGGTAATCTCAAACCTGACGTTGGAATTTGCTAGTAAATGAACCAGGTGATGAACAGTAGGTTATGTAGGCTATTATATAGCTCAGGCCGGTACCCAGGTGAAGATGAAGCATAAGAAGAAGTGGTAGTGAAGAATTTGGTATGTAGTGAAGAAGTGTTGGGTGGGATCTCCTTAGTGTGGTAGGCTAGTTGGTTGTTAGGCTGCACCTTTTTCTTTATTATTCCTAGAATGGAAACGGCAAGAAATATGGCATTACGGACGAGAGGCCACAGGACAGTGATGAAAGTATGACTTGAGTGGGCGACTTTTTTGTGCAAGGAATTTATGCATGAAGGAATTGGGAGACAGTTGAGAATGATAGTGGCAGGTTCTACCTATGAAAAAAAAATGAAAACGATCAAAATGTATTTCTTATACAGACACTGTGGAATGATAGTGATTCTAGCGATGCTAGAATTTTTTTTTTTTTTTTTTTTTTTTTTAAACGATCAAAATGGATTTCTTATGCAGGCAGGGTGGAATGATAGTAACTCAACTGATGCTGACTGGGTGAGTAGGTTTATTTTTAGGGGGGATGGAAGAAGGTTAGGACACTGTGAGTAATTTGAGGTAGTATTAAGGAAACATAGCCCAGGTCTGTAATTTTGCAAAATACCCTAGAATTGTTTCAAGGAAAGGATGACAGTAAAGATAAGAAAAAGAACTAAGAATTATAGGGGCACGATGTTAACTTTGTATACCTGAAACATGTACAGTAGGATTTGAATTGAAAAGTGAAGACCTTAGAAGGATTGGTGAGGAAAACTGTGCTGTTTAGACAAGGAGGGGTTTTGTGGATAAAGTGTTTGCAATGAAACATGATGAGTTTGCAAGGAAACAGGCCTAGACAAAGGCTAAGATCAATTAAAAAGAGATATTTACAGTTCTGAGGATGTTGGGTATAGGAGAACTTGAGAGTAATGGAAAGTTTTAATAGTGAGAATGATTCAAGTACCAGAATGTATATCCTAGATGAGTGACTGCTTTTGTGTTCAGTATTGTTTTAAATGAGTGGTTCAAGAAATTAGAGAAAGATTATTAGACAGGTCAAGACACTTATGATAAGATGAGACGTGAATGGAATGTGAAGAAGAATGAGGTTATAAGGTTCGTGTAAGTTTTAGGATAAGCTGTCACGGCTGGATAAGATAAGATTCGAGTCACAGGATAGGTGAACAATGAAGGGTGTGTGCAGCGACTGAAAGAATCTATGGAAGCCAAAAATGTGAGAAAATTATTGTTTGTAATTATTTCATAGAAGCCAACTCATTGTCATTAAGTGTGTAGCTTCAAGCATTGTTGGTTTTGCCAAAGATGCCTCTTGCTACATTGTAGTATTGTTAAAGCTGTTGTCATTATTGGTTAAATATAGTTGCCAGTAGGCATAAAGTATGTATTTCATGATCTTGGGTAAATATCTACTTTGTTATAGACATTGCTACTCTCTCTCTGCAACTGTATGACACAAAGGTACAATTAAGAGATAAAAGTTTTTAATGTAATTTAAGATTTTCATCCAGTTTCTAATGAATAATATAGAAAGTTTGCCTACAATGTCAAGTGTACTAAAATGGTGTGATGCAAATGAAATGAAGCAATTCATTATTCTACTGGCCCTTTGTTTAGGGGAATGGCATTGGAAAGAATTTTTTTTTTTTATGCTTATAACCATTAGGACATAAAAATGCAAAATAAAATCTTTCATCTTTTCTTATTCTACATTATTTAGTATCCTAATATCTTGATACAAAAATCAATATCACTGTAAAAAATAACAAGTAAATAAGCATAAAAATTAGTATAGAGCAAATGACCGCTCTGCAAGCCAGAAAATGTAATTATACGAGAGCAGCGACGTCACTCATAAAGGACGCTTAACAGATTAATATAAACTGCAGGACAGTATAAAGTACAGTATTGTAAAGTGAAATTACAGTGTACTTTAGGCATAAGCATGTATTCATGTGTGGGTGATGCGCTTTCTCCCTCCCTCAAACTCCCAGCATTCCTTTTGGCGCCTGATTTGAAAAAACGGTTCAGCACTCAATCTGGAGGCAAAAACCCTCAAATTGATATTTCCATTTCGCACTGATATATCCGGAAGCACGATATGCCACGGTCTGTTATCTCCGGTTGATACTGTCTTGAAAACCAAAAGATAACTGAATCATGACATATAAGAGACTTAGGCAGGACAGTTACACTATTTACAAGTATTCCTTGATAGTAGGTACTTGCTATTTCCATTTAGACCTGAGTGGATAATTCATGGTTAGGTATAAGGGTAGACATGCTGATATTTCGATGCGTTTTGATAAACCGTCAGCGAGTGACAATACACAGTGCATCTCGGTGCACTGTAGGCATTACTTGCGGTTCTTTGCAGCGTCTTTTTGTCCCCTAGCTGCAACCCCTTTCGTTCCTTTTCCTGTACCCCCATTCATGTTCTTTTTCTTCTTTCTTAATTTCCACCCTCTCCTAACTGTTGATTCATAGTGCAACTGCGAGGTTTTCCTCCTGTTAAACCTTTCAGACTGCTTTACTGTCAATTCCTTTTCAGCACTGAATGACCTCATAGGTCCTATCGCTTGGTCTTTGGCTTAAATTCTATATTCTATTCTATTCTCATCTATTGAGGATGATTCTCAACCGGCACAAGGTCAACCAGGCTTTTCGTTCAAACTGTATAAAATGCAACCTGCTGTGAAGCAGTTGATGAAAAGCATGCCAACGTATATTGAGCTAAATATAAGCAGCAGTTCATGCCCACTTCCTGGAACCCTTGGAACAAGTTCCATGCTATTTTTTAACCACATTGGATGTTGAGAGCTATTTATTATTGTTACAGTGTATTTTAATGACATGAATGAATTTCTAGACTCAGGGTGACTTGAAAGATTTACTGTAGCTCCGTTGAAAGAAAATTCAGTGGTATTGGTGTGGTTATATTTGGACTAATAGTTATAACTAGCTTTTCTGTATTTTATCTACCACCAAGATGTAGAATCCTCTCCTATTTACAATAACCAACTCTTCCAGTCTTAGTCATCATACTTTTTTTTTTTTTCGTTTTGGTCAGGGGTGCCAACCATTTTGGGTTGTTTGAGGTCACGTTTTGAAGTATTTATCACGATTTAGTTGTCGTAATGTGACCTTTCCTCAAAATATGATGGGCACTTGGCTACTTCGGTGAATTTTTGCATGTTTTGTGTGGTTTCTTTTCTCCCGTGAAGGGGGTAATACATCAGTGTGCTGTGGGGATTACTGAAGGTTCTTTGCAGTGTACCTTTGTCCCCTAGCTGCAATCCCTTTCATTCCTTTTACTGTACCTCCATTCATATTCTTTGTTCCATCTTACTTTCCTACCTCTTCTAACAATTGTTTCATAGTGCAACTGGTGGTTTTCCTCCTGTTAACACCTTTGTAACCTTGTACTCTCCGTTTTCCTTCAATTTCTGAATGACCTCAGGTCACAGTGCTTGCCCTTTGCCTTAAATTGCATATTCTGTGGTTTTCTCTCTCTGGGTTTGTTTTGATTTATTGTGCAGTTAGTTTTAATTTTTGCAGGGAGACACATGCTGTACTTTTTATAGATGTAGAATTTTTGCTTAATTATCTAAATGCTTTTGACATGGGTGTTTACACGTAATTTCCGTATGGATTTAAGCAAGTTTTATCTTTGTTCCAGGTTGGAGTGCATTGCATGAGGCGTGTAACAGAGGCTTTTATGGAGTATCTAAATTGTTGATAGAAGCTGGGGCAGACGTTAACGCAAAGGGGTTAGACAACGACACTCCGCTTCATGATGCTTGTATCAATAATCACTTCAAGGTAAGATGAGATCCGTTTGCTTTGTTTTTGATAACCTTTCCCAAGCTTTAGGCACCTGATTTTTTTAATATGAAGTTTTTGTCCAAAGGAGTGTGTTGTAAGGAGGAGGTCAGCAAAGATTGCCTGGTTTGTTTTGTGACATTGGGTCACTTCAGTCCCAAGAGGGAAAAAGACTTCATTGGCAACTTACAAGCTCCAACTCTAAATTTGAATATGATTATCATCTTATATTAACTTTTAGGGTACAGTTTAATGACCTCCACTCCTTTAAACTAAATTTTCCAGTCTTTTAGTTACAGACTGATAAAAGTGATCACAGTAAATCATATAAACCTTGAGGTGACGCATACCCCAACACAAATAATTTTTGGGGTCCATGCCTGTGTTTAATTATTCAACACATATGCAGACACAGTGACTGCAGATTGATGGCATCATCGATCAAAACATTTAGGATGGTAGCTTGTTATTTGTATTCTTTGTCTCTTGCTTAGTATTTGAAATTTTTAGAATGTTGACTGAGGTGCATTCAGGTGTCGTGGGGATGGATGAAAAATATAAAATTCTGCTTCTCAGGTTGCTGTCGGTTGTAACACTGGTTTTTCCTCATTTTCAATAGGCTTAGACAAGGTAGTATTCAGAATAAGACTGTTGTTATTTTCTTGTTTAGTTTTGAAATCTAGTCCAGGGATTCATCATATACAGCAACACTTCAACTTACTGAACTTTCTTCCTTACCAGCTACCATATTATGATTATTTTCCCCTGTGATGCATTTTTAGGTATATCTCTTATATTGAATGTACAGGTTAATTTAGTCAGGAACCATGTAGAATTACTGTTAGCTGCAAGATATCTGGAAAATATTATAGTGCAGGCTATAATGTACGGTCTTTGTTACATATCTGAAAGGCCCCCAAAATGCTTGTTTAGTTGAAGTGCTACTCTACTTGTTTTTAATATGAATGTGTATTACCCGAGTGTCTTTGGTCTCACAGCTGGTCCGATTGTTGCTAAGATGTGGTGCTGGTGTTGATGTAGTGAATCGTCGAGGAAAGACGCCACGTGACGTGTGTCGCTCGCCTGGTATCATCACCCTAATTGAAGCTGCAGCCAGTGGGAACCTCCAGGATCTGGGCTCTTCCTCTGGAGACGAAACCCCACAGCTACAGGAAGGTGAGTATTTTGCCAGGAGTATTTGAATGTGTCCAAGTAAGTGCTTTCCTCCGTAAATGTTAAATTCAGGTAGAATGTTTTAGTGTTTTTCTTGAATTTTCATCCCTCATTTAAAAACAGAATCATCAAGCTAGCCATTGGCAATATAAGTGACCTTTTTTTTTATACAGTATTGTTAAACCCGTTGAGGTTCCAGTGACACCACCATATTTCAAATTGTTCAGAACCTGATGATGTCATTTATATAAAAGTTTTGGTTAACTTCAGCTTATCAGTTTGATTTTTGTTGTTTTCCATTACTATACTTTGCTATGCTAGTTTTCCATTGATATACTGTGCTACACTACAGCCTCTGACTGACATACACCATTATACCATATAAATAAATTTACAGTGGGAATAACAGAAAATATTGCTATGCCTTCAGTTTGTTTTAGTTTGATATGCAACCCCTTAATACTATTAGGTGTTTAAGAGAAAACGTATGGTTATTTTTAAAAGAAATGAAAGTTTACAGCCAGATTTGTCTTTCATGTTTTCCTCTGGAAAACTGTAGTGCAACTTATGGGTGTTTTAGATACAATGGACCCCCTGCCTATTCACAATTTCTCTGTGGAACATATATAAACATTATTCGCGGAAAATTCGCCTATTTGCAGTATTTTTCATAGAGATGTATTCACAAATTACTCTATTTTCATGACTAAATGTACTTTTTGTGATAAAACTTGAAATACTCAGGTATGAGCATTTTTAAAGGGGTTTTTTGGTGTTTGAACTATCAAGATGGGCAGTTATAAGCGTTTTTAGAGGGGTATCAAGTATTCGCGGATTTTAGCTGAACTGTCAAAATAGGCAGTTATAAGCGTTTTTAGAGGGGTGTCAAGCATTCACAAACTTTAGCTATTCGGGAGTACACATCCTCCGCAAATACCAGGGGTCGACTGTACTCTTCTGCATCTATCATAAGAAAGTGTGTATTTGCCATGATTGTTTTATACATCAGTATACTGAAATTGTAGGTGGCAGTTGCTCAACTATGTCTAGGCGGACTCCTCCTGCCAATAAATCTTCAGAGGAAAAGCCTGGAGGTGGACCTGGGTCTCCGAGAGTTACCCTGCGTCTTCCGAACAACGTCTCGCGCACACCTGATAAGCCAAGATTGCAGGATTCAAAGTAAGGGAAAACTCTCATTTGTCATACTAAAGAAATGTTTTTCACTGTAAATTCAGTTTCAAGAGTTAACCTTTTGTCCCAAATGAAATATTCTTGTTTCCAGAAATATAATGGAAAATAGTGAAGATGTGTACGAGTTCAAATGCAAAGACGAAAATAGGGTCGAGGAAGAAGAGGAAGACAAGAATGCAAGTGCCGCTCGACCGGACGGCGCACCGGCGGAGGAGAAATCTGAAAAGCGGACGCGGGAGCCTGAGGGGGAAGAGGATGAAGAGGCCAGAAAAAAGAGGAGATTAGAGAATAAAGAGGCTCCTAAGGGTGCTGGCAGAGGCGCGGGTAGACCAGCAGGTAAGTTTAGCAATTAATTATTCTATTTGTCTGATTTAATAAGTGTTATTGAGGAATACTAATTAAAACTTAAACTTAGTTTCTAAACAACGTTAACGAGTCAATCATTTATACAGGGACTGTAGAGAAGACTGTTAAAACAGCTGGCCGGGGGAATAACAACAATAATTCTACTGTGGCTAAGCCTTCCTCCTCCACAGGAGGGAGTGGGACTGGTGTGACTGGCGGTGGGAATACTGCTAGTGGAGGGGGTGGGGGTGGTGGTGGAGGTGGAGGAGGAGGGGGAGCAACCGCAGGATCTGGAACAGGATCGGGAGGAGTGGGAGGGTCCAATTCGTCGTCGTCAGCGTCTTCGGGCTCTGGTTCGGGGGGTAACACGGGAGTCATTACCACCACAGAGAGAGAGAGTCCGATGGGCTCTGCTGCCAACAGTCCAAAACCAGGTAGCACCAAAGGGGGGGACAGTAGCGAGGACGACGAAATAAAAAGCGAGTCGAGCACCGGTGCAGGCCCTAAGGTACCACCTCTGAAGATCGTCTTGGGCGGAGGGAACGAGCAAGAAGCCAGCGCAAGAAATGGAAAGAGCGTGGCCAACCGCCAGTTGCCGTACGTCGTCAACTCGAGCTCCGGGGAGGAGAAAGAAGTGCCTGCAGAAGGGAAGGAAGCTGTGCCAACTGTGAAGGTGAATCCTGATGTATGTGGAATACCTTTTTTTGTGGCTTTAGATTGTAAGAACCTTTTCTTTTTCTGACAAAGCTTCGCTTCCAAGGGATTAGGGTTTGGTGGTAGTGTTTTGTGGGCCGTATTCATATTTTTCTCTTAGTGTTGCTTCTCTGTGAATGTCCTTGATATTTTAAAGAGCTTCTATTGCAGTTTTGTCGCATTTCATTAATGGAAATAAATGGCAAATATAACTTAAATGTGGCATGTCAGTTGTCAAGTTCAAAGTTCAAGTAAGCCTAGAAATTTAATGCCCAGCATATGTTCGAAGCTTTGATTTCTTTTAATGCTATTTTAGGGTGTGCGTAAATCTCTTGTCAAAAATCAAGATGTTTGTTTTTCGTGTGAACTACGTAAATGTGTTTTGTAAGCTTTTATCATCACCATTGTCATATTTTCACTTGAATGTAAAAGTAAGCTTGTGTTTCACAATCTTCAAATAGTTAAGATGTCAGTGCTAAAAAAATATACAACTTAGCTTTGAGAAGGCAAGAATTTCCAAGACAGTGTTCTAGTTGAAGAATATGATTAGTGTGTTTCTTTCAATTCATTTATTTCACTTAAGTTTGTTAACAATTCCTTTTGTATTGGTCATGTAATGCATACATATTTTCAGTTGAAATGTTTAACATTAGTTTGTTACTGCTTAACAACATTGGTAAAGCCGTGAGGGTTTTTATTCGATTAGCTTAATCGGAACCTCAGAAATAAAGATACTGCCCGTTGTTTTGCATTGCTTAGGTATTCGTTTGAGTATTTGATAGCTGAAAATGACCCATTTTAGATTGGAACAGGGCATGCCAGCTCTAGTGCAATTTTAATTTGTTAAAGTGCCTTATGCAGTGTCTGGTGTTGTAAACGATGAAAGACCAAGCAAATCTTAAGCATATTTACTTGTTAGTCATATATGTGAACACTATAGCATATGCAACTCCTTAGCTTTCATTGTTCTTCAAAGGAATTCATTTCTGTTGATTAGCAAGATTGTATGTTGCTTGTGGTGTCCACTTAAAGTGCTTGCATAATATTGTCAAGGCAAGACAAGAATTGATATTTGTTTGTCTTTTAGTCTTGGATATTTATCATGTTCCTTCACTGGTGGTCAGGCTGGCAAACATAAAATTCTACACATCTAGTATTTTTGGTTTTCTACCATTAACAAATTTGAGTCGGGTGTGTTCTGAGTTTCAACAAAATGTGCTTAAAGAATTAAAAAAAATCACATTCCCTTTTAGTTAGTGTTTTGAATGGAAAGCAAGTTATACTAACATAATTGCTTTGCATTGGAAGAGTTGTTTATAGGTATACGTACATTGAAAGCAGAAAAGCTACAGTAGACTTGAATGTTTTTCCATCAGTTCGGTTTAGAGAACGTTGCACAGCCTTCATTCACCAAGTAGTCTGTGGAAAAGTTTTTGTAACCATGGTAGCTGCAGCTTGCATTTGCTTTTAAATGCTGTTAAGTGGCTTTGTTCATTTATGTAGTGATTTTCTGTGATTTCTGTCGAGTACTTTTGCCTCTTACTTTGGTAGCTTCAATTAGTTTTCTTTTATTGATCCAGATGGAAGACCAAGGGAACTCGAACAGTAGTTCTGGTAGCGAAAAGGGAAGTGGCACCAGAATTACCAGATCACAGCGTGGAGGGAATAGCAGCTCGGCGGAGGAGAACACAACAGGTAGATATCTTTTCCAGGTGGATTTATATATTAGTTTCAGCTTTAATAAAAGTTGAATAGATTTATGTAACCACATTACTTGAAAGTTTCTCTACTGCACCAAACTTACACATGTGACAGTATCACAAAATACATAGTCATGTTGTATAAAGATATCAGATGGAAAAAGAAGTAGACACAACCTAAAATGAGAATGAGTCCAGTCTGCATTTGCAAAACTTGAATCTTTGATCCATGCCTGATTTAGAAAGCACATTTTGTATATGAAATCTCTGATCTTGGAACTAAAAGTTAACAGCAAAGTTAAGTATTATTTTTTGTAGAGAAATACAATAGTATTTCAGACAAATAAAAACACTTGGCTAAAATGATGAAGTTGTATCACTTTCGTTGGTCACCAATGATTACCTAGATTCTTTCTTCCCGTGTGGATACCCCAGTGACTTCGACTACAATAAAGACGGAAATAAAGGTGGAAGAGCCTACGGTATCTTTTGCCTCGCCCGACGACGCTGTCCATCCCCGCAAGAGGAAGATAAAAATTAAAGAACCGGAAGCTGAGCCTCCCATGGTGTCCTTAGTGGATCAGCCAATCAGCAACTGTTACGAAACATTCTTGAAAATTAGGAAGCAGGTAGAGAGTTGTTGGCTTGCTACTTGTAGTAGTTTGTTGTTGAAAATTGAAATAAAGGCTGTAGGTAGAATTACTCTTAATATACGTGCTCTGGGACGATTATACATACTTGATTGCATTAATACATGGTTAAATGTAGATTGTGATGATTGATGTATATGAGCAAGTCATTCATATGAAGGCATTGTAAATGTCATGATTTGACATTAGCTACCAACGGTCAATTGGAATTTGGCATAGACCCAATTATTAAACGCAACTCTCTTGACAGATGGCATTGTGAATGTCATGATTTGATGTTAGCCATCAACAGCTTATTGGAATTTAGACCAAATTATTAAAACGCAACTCTCTCGACAGATTGAGCGTCGCCGAGAAAATCTTCGACCCGTGCAACCCAAGCCACCTCAGGGATTTAAAGACTATCTGATGAATCGCTGTTCCTACGTTCTAGCAGGCAATGCGACATCCAGGCTCTCGGTACCCGTCATATCGCCTCCAGCGTCTCTAACGCAAGCTTTAAAAGACTTATTTAATGACCAGGAAAAAGACCGATATCGCTTAAGATTGCAGGTAGGTCAGCCTGATATTTTGTTGAAGTTTCTCAGATACTCCGATAGAAGAGTAAGGTTTGGGTATCTCTTGGCAAAACTTTTTTTTTGAGTAATTTAATCACTGTGTTATGAACTGTTTCATATCAAAAGTATATTAACGACTTTTCCCATTTTTCCAGCATCTTATTGAAAAAGAGAAGTTAGTTTTGAGCGTAGAACAAGAAATACTGCGTGTCCACGGCAGAGCCGCAAGAGCATTAGCAAATCAAGCTTTGCCGTTTTCTGTTTGTACGTTTTTAAAGGATGAAGAGGTGAGTTTGTAATGATTATTTGAAATCGAGAGTTTTTTGGTAAATAACATTTTCCAGGTTGGGATATTTTGCTCACTCATGGAAGCTGTTTAACTCAATCCACTGAAAATCCATGGTTAGACTATAGTTCAGTGTATTGTAAATAAACTTCCAAATGACTTTAAGCAAAAAATACACCTTATTGAATATTGGTTAAGTAATGAAAATATCCAAAAAGAACTAAGCAGGGCAAAGTTATTTTTTTCCCCCTTATTCTGGCTTGCACTGCGTCACATCAAGGTCTGGGTGACGTCTGCTGCTGGATATGCAAGCCTTGATTCAAAGCTTACTATTCTTAATATTTTTATCGAAAAACTGAGAAATATGTTATAGGAAGTGGCCTTGATGCCAACTTTCCGTTGGCCTGTTAATAGGCTTTTGAGATATTGTTTATTGTTTCATGTTGGGTTCCCCCGTAGGGGAGTAGGGGTGTCAGCGCACTTTATACGGTGCACTGTAGGCAATACTTCAGGTTCTTTGCAATGTCCCTTCAGCCCATAGCTGCAACCCCTTTCATTCTTTATACTGTGCTTGCATTCACATTCTCTCGCCCATCTGGGTTTCCTTACAATTTCGAAGGAATATAGAATTTAGCCAGAGGCCAAGTGCTGGGACCTATGAAGTCAGTCAGCACTGAAAGGGAAATTGACAGTAAGGTGGTTTGAAAGGTGTAACAGGAAGAAAACCTTGCAGTTAAGACTATGAAACAATTGTTAGGAGAGGGTGGAAAGTGAGGAAGAATATGAATGGAGGTACAGTAAGAGGAATGAAAGAGGTTGTAGTCATTGATATTGTGTTTGACCTCATAAATACCTCACTACCAGTGTTTTGGGGGAAAAATATGAATATTTGCCTTGAGTTTGATTAGACTTAGCTGTTTTGCATATTCTGCACTTTTGCAATTAGTCGAAAAATATCTTGAGGGGGCAGTGTTGGTATAGTGTGTACTGTTGTGAAAGTCCACCTTGTAAACACCATGTGAAGTGTATGTTAGAAATACAGTCTTTTAAGTTTCTCTTCCTATAGTCAATATTTGCCCTTTTAGTTCAGTGTTTTGAGATCTTTAAAGCACACACAGGTTTTTTAAGTTTCTCTTCCTATAGTCAATATTTGCCCTTTTAGTTCAGTGTTTTGAGATCTTTAAAGCACACACAGGTTTTTAATCTTCATTGTTCAATAAATCTACGTTCAGATCTTGCTTTCTCCCTCTTATATTATATACTGTATCATATCCTCAGGTTTATAATATCACTGCTCCTGAACAAGAGAAAGATGGAAATGCTCGTTCAAGGTATAATGGCCGTCTCTTCCTCTCGTGGTTGCAAGATGTAGATGATAAGTGGGACAAAATTAAGGTGAGTTTATAGTAACCCTTCAAATTCTAGTGACATCAAGCAATTCCATCCCTTGAAATTCAAATTGTCATCTGAAAAATATTGGGCAGTGGTTAACTGTACCTTTTGTGCAAGTGGACCTGCTTAAACCCGATTGTCGTTTAACAGTCCAAAATATTTTCTTTCAATATTTTGTAATTGCTGCTATTTTTATTGTATCAAAAGAGTAAATCTTTGTTCTTTCACTCATGAAAGATGTTACAAATACCTGTTTTAATAAGTAATGCTTTTTCTCAAAGCATATCAGCATCAAAATTGATACCAAAATGATTTAGGCATGCACTTCTTTTTCTCATGCCAAACTAATCATTTTTATTGCAGGAATCTATGGTGCTACGTCATCATAATGAAGCAGAGTCACTCCATGCGGTCCAGCGAATGGATTGGGAATGGAAGCTGAAAGAGTTGGGTGAATGTGATGCAAACTCTAGACCACACATAGACGAACTGCATGTCCCCATGGTGCACGTTTCCGACGACTTTGATCTTTTGCCAGCTTGAAGGAATCATTTCACAATTATTGATTGTTCAACAACAGGAGCTTGTTTTCTGTGCTCAGTTAGTGGTTAATGTTCATTTGTATTGGAAAGTTGGTGTAGAATATTTTGGCTGTGATAATGTATATTTACTAAAGGTGTGAAGTCCAGATTTAGTCAAACTAAATTGCAAAAGCTAAGCTAAAAACTAAAAAAAAATCTGATACTCTGCTGTCTTTTCTGTGATATATTAGACATAATATTATGGCTTATAATGTTTAGTGCTGTATGTAATGAAACTTAAAAAAAATATAAAAAATATATGTGCATATAATAAAAAAAACTCACTTTTCACACTTCGTTTTTATATTCATCCATAAGTGTGTGTGTGTGTGTGTGTATGGATCAGAAAATAGTGTCCATTTATGTACAAGAGATTAAACCAAGCTGGTTGTACAAAAATTTTATGGCTGATAAAAATTATACTGAGCTACAAAAAACCATTGAAAATCCAATTCTAGAATGGTATCTGCTAAAAGCATTGTGGGGAAAGTACGTCCGGGGAAGACGTGGTTGTGGCGTACAGCAAAGACGAAGGAGAAGGCTCAACTTCTCCAATTCAACGAAAGCTTGTGGGGGGGGGGGGAATAAAGTAGCTCTTGAAGCTTTTGACACACACCAAAGCAGCACAGCACCCAAACCGAAACGACTGGCTGACCGCGGCTCATTGGCTGTAGCTCTGATGGTAAGATGTCTTCCTCCATTCCACTCAACATCTCTAGAACTAGAAGGGAAAAAGGAGAAACTGCAATGCAGGATACGACGATGAAAAGAGCGAGGGAGGCGAAGGAACTTCATCAAGGAAAGCTCCCCAGGACTTATCCTTCAAACAAGAATGAGAGAGGGGGAGGGAGTGTAAAAACACCCGACTCTCCCCCCCGCAACAGTGCAGCAAAATCCGTAGACAGCAGCTACTGGTCTTGGAGACAACTTGTCAGAATCGGAAACTGCCTAAGGGACCTGCAACATCAACCTCTGCTTCTTCCTCGTAACAAGAGGGGTTGGGGGGGGGATCCATGCTGGAAGGCAAGCAGAGGTTTTGTACGACAGTTACGAAACCGCCACACTGTAGCAAGAGAACTCTCCTCCATCTGAGTGTCTCATTCTCTACATCATCTGAAAGACTAAAACATTACAAGTAATTGTGTAGTTGAAAGAAAAAAATGCTTGATCAGAGAGAAAACAGACAAAAGATGTAGAAAAAGGATGTTCGATATGAGAAGGCGTCTAAAAAATGATCTTCCCTATGTAAAGCCCTCAGGTTTGTATGTTAGGAAAAATAAAATTACTTTCAAAAGTTTGTCATGTTGAGTAGAACTATACCAATATCTTATTACAAGCCTATAAACTCTGATACCGGACCCACCAACAGTAGCTTACTAGTGAGCAAACTTGCGCAAACAAAAGTTGAAACGCCTGAAGGGGACAAAATTACCAGCTGTCATTGGGGTACCTGACATGATGTGTCCTATACCCACCAGTTGTGTTGAACAATGTAAATATGGGCAGAGCCCAACTTACACATCTTTCAAAAGTCTGTCCTTGCCCAAGACCTAAATTTCATAGTCAATCAAAAGGGATGCGCAAGTGACCAGGAATGAACAGTCACATACTGGAGGCTGAACAGATGCAACCCTGTGGAACAGATCTAAAATGGACCTGCGCACTTATCCACCTGCTGGGAAACTGCTGAGTCAGATGTTAAAGGAAGGCTCTCCTGAAAGGCCAAATCACAATGCGCTCAGCAGCTCCTTTGCCTCCGGTTTGTCTTTGAGTGGTACTAGCACATGCTATTAAGGCAGGATCATAGCAGCAACAGTGGGGTTGGCAGCTGCGACAGCACAGACCAAACACCCTCCTCAGATCAAGTAAGGGTGAGAGCAGGCAAACACCAATCTACAGGAACAATGAGACTCAATGCAGGCACAGACCAGGGAGGGGACGATGTATTGCCCTTGGAAGAAATGGACAGAACCTTCCTCAATGATCCATACTTCCATTTGGCAGGCAACCAAAACATGACTCATTTGAAAGACGAGTGCTTTCCTGACCTCTGCAAGCATAAGAAATGGACAGAACTGTCCTCACTGATCCATACTTCCATTTGGCAGGCAACCAAGAGACGCGTAACTCGGTTGAAAGAAGAGTGCTTTCCTGACCTCTGCAAGCACAACACAGAATGATTAGAAACCCAGCAAAAAGAGTAACGTCCGGGATGCTATTCGCCGATTCAGTTTGCTCTGAAAAAAATTGCCAGGCACAATTTCAATCCCAATTTCAGAGAGCATAAACCACAACCAACATAAAATTAACTGAACGAAACAAATGATCAAATTATTAATTAAAAATGCAAACTAAAACTTCTTAAAATTTGTGGTTAGTCATTTTTGTAGACAGGAGCACAGGTGTTTTTGCTGGCATCTTCTTAGGCCATGTCATGATGTTATGAGATTGGGTAATACTGTAGAAGACCAGACCCATAGCAGTACTAATAAAACTATGGGGTCTAGTGTATGTAACAGACATACTATTCCACAGCTCTCAGTTGGATGCATTCCATTTATCTCCCTCCAGGTCCTTGAACCTTGGGATAATTATAATAAATTTTTGCCCGAATAAAGTCCTCACTGCTAGGTCTACAGAGCTGCTGTTGCCTTGATTTTTGAGATGTGCAAAGGCTGACCTTCCAACTCTGGAATGGATAGAATAGCATAGAATTTAGGCTAAAGGCCAATTGCTGGGACCTATGAGGTCATTCAGCGCTTCCAACTCCGGAGTATTGAATATGGATCAAGGTCCTTCAAAAAAAAAAGCAGGCAAGTTAAGTTAGAAGATTACCCAGACCAATGCACCAGAAGACTTGGAAGAGGCATCCCTGAACACAAATAGGCAAAAATACACACACCTTCAACATACAGTATTTCATTTTAAGGCAATCATTATTGACAAATGGCAAGACCAGAACCTGTGCCTTGTGCAATCACCCGAGATGATAATACTTCCTCTAGAACAAATGTAAGCACCAAGTTTTCTTATATATAATAGGCACAGAGAAGAATATTTGACTTTCGGAGGTTCAAAGATCATGGTCCAGGAACTGCTGTACTCATAGGGTTGTCCTTGAGATTTGGTTTAAAAATACAGAGAATGTTTAACTGCGAATAAAATCATGACTGGATAAATTAAAAAATCCAAGTTCTGTGCATACTCTTAACCTTAACAATTCTTAAAAAAGTGAGTACTGTACTGAGTCGACCTGAGGTCAGCTTTTCTTTCCCATGGACAGAGAGCAGGCGACCAGGAACAACCAGTTCTGTGTCCGAGAGAACATATGAGCAAATCCACACCTTGGTTGCATGTCTCTAGAAAACTCATCGTATCACCTCTCTTGTCCAAAATTATCAGCCCTTATTTATGTTTACTGGTAATCCCATCTAGCTTAATGAAGAGAAGAAAGATGCAAAAAGACTATGTCTTAAGCCTTCTTGTAGAGGGGTACCCGCTTTGCCTTCTCCAGGGAAGTGGAGGGGTTAAGAGGAGGAGACCAGGTTGTTGATGACAATGAAGTTTATGGTGGATGCAGACATGGTAGCGCGCACGAACTTTCACGCCCAAATATGTCGAGCCTCCTAACAAGGAAAAGGAAAATCTTCAGCAGCATCGATCCAACACGCCATCACGCCAAACACCGTAGGGTATAAAAGCCCCAGTACAAGCCAGTCCTGACTACCCTAGGGTTTGCATACTTAGGGAAAATGCAAATGATCTTAAAATCTGGGGACTGGGTCATGGGCAAACAAATGAGAGGAACCAGGCGACAGGAAAACGTTTCTTCATTGTCGCAATTTTGGAAATAACACCACCATAGTCCACCAGTTTTTAAATGCTTTGATTTGTTATTGTTGAAGTTGTCCTTCTGCGATGTACAACATTTACCTAATATGGGATTAAGTCTTAAAAAGGAACAGGTGATCTGATCCAGTCGTACAACATTTACCTAATATGGGATTAAGTCTTAAAAAGGAACAGGTGATCTGATCCAGTCATAGTAAAATTTAACCATCACATATTTTGTGATAACACTCAACAAAGCTTTAGGACAATTTTGAAGAGTTCCTACAGCATTTAAGTCACTGAAAATAAATTTCTGTGGTACATATTTTAAATTACTAAAGTGTGGTGCTCTCTGAAATGAACACAATAAAAAATATTGCAGTTTATTAAAACGATTGGTTTCAAATAGTAAAATACATGAATGGCTAGAACTGATCCAGTCACAGCAGTGGTATTTTTGGCTGCTTTATCAACATCACTATTTCCCTTAATGACCATGAGATAGGCTTCACATAACTTATGGAATGAGTTTTTTAGACTATACAGTAGTTTTGAGAAGCATCAAAATCGCTTACTATCACTGAGAATTACAAATTTCATTGACATTTTTAATCAACTCATCCTATAACATTCTTCTGATGTAACTATTGTACCTACTGTATATAAAATTTAAGTACACCCAAACAAATCATCTGGCATTCAATGGTACTAAAGCTTACTACATTAGCTTGTCCTTTATTTTTATTAAAATTTTAGATAGTGTTTGCTATATTGTCCTAGTACATTTAATAAACCTTTGGATAAAACCATTTCTCATAAACTCAACATACGTTTTGCTCAAACCAACGTCATTGTTGGTTCGGAGGTTACATTTTTACATCATTAAGGAATTTGAACTCTGAACAATATAAATAAAATTGCACTGAAGAAATGTGCAACCCTTCACTGCTTCAAGGGATATAAAAACACCTTATTATAAAATATGATAAACAAATAAATTATTTAATTACAATCCAATTCACAACAAAGCCAAATATAATCTTGAGTGACATAGCTGCATATAAAATGCAAGAAATCATAGGACACCAAATAGCCAAAATCAGCCATTGAGTTTTTCATAAATCAAGATTCCTAAATTAAGGTAACCTAGCAAAATGGCAAAACAGTATCTACAAAAACAATGCAACACTAAAACACACTAAAAATAAATGCCAAAAATAAAAATTAGACTGCATTTTAATCCAGAAAGCACTCTGCTCTTACCTAGTAAACAAGATTCTAATGTTACTTTTCCACAAATATGTTTTCAAGCACTCATTAATCTGGTTTAAAAGAATAAATTATACCCGCAGTACGTAAAATAATAGTTCTGCTTCATCCGCCACAGGCAAGCATCAAAATGACTGGGAAGCATGTCACTTTAGCACCTTCTGTGACTAATATATGAACTCGACAAACCAGTACAATGGGATTTGAGGTCAGCCACCGACATGCAAGAAGCCCGGACTGACTTGCTGATGTGGACCTTAAGTCTTGGAGCATAAAATGAAGTTTTTTTTTTCATCCAGTATGCATATGAAACTCACTTCCATTCCTTCCCAAAGAAACCTATCCAGTTGACGGAAACTTCTCGATAGCCTCATAAAATAGAAACATAGTAATCCCTGTTGTAGAATAACTTTTAATGTATAGATGGCACAACTGTAAGAAAGGTGAGGCTTTATCTTGTGCAATAAAATCTTACTATTCCTCTCGAAGAAGGAATTATGAACGAGAATTTTTTAATTGCACCACCACCAAATTTCTTACGACTCAAATGGATGAGCACCAAAATGGCCTCGGCAAGCACACAGGCTTAAGACACAGTTCATAGCTTGTAAAGCCACAAGTTAACTGCAAAAGAATATACAGGCACCTGGAATCGCACAGAACCTGTAATAATTTCAAAACTAAAGAACAGACATTTTGGATCACTGCCACTTAAAACGGCCAAAGCACACTTCTTCTTAACAAGCCAAGTTGAGAGACCACTGTAGTGGAAAAGAATTTAAATGTGAAAGGCAGAAAATGTCCCTGCGAACAAAAAGAACACACAAAAGAATCTTCATTACAGTATTACTTACCAGGCACCATGCCGGCACAATTTAGGCACACGACTGTGCAAAAGGCATTTTGGGGCTGGAAATTAAGGTATATGATGCTATTGCTACAAAAATGGAAACTTTAAGAAAAGACAGTGAAACCACCTTAAGTAGGATGGAAGCTGGACCTTAAAATGTGTCCAAAATAATGAAAATTTCTCATAGAACCAACACAGGGAAACAGGAGACACCTTGAAATAAGAACAAAATCACAAGAGGCAGGAAAAAGACTTATGAGAATACAATGCCGGTTTTTTAAGCGACTATGGCTAACAAATATGCCAAAGCAAGTTTGAAAAACTTAAAAAAAATAACAAATGTATCTGTACAAAGACGACTAACTACCTGGAAGAAAAATCAACTGCTTACGATGTACAAAGGATGCTTTGTTTCTCAGTACAAAAATGAGGTAAATAGTTAGCGGTCAGCTTTAGCTACAAAACATGCAAGAGCATTAAGCAAATCATTACAACTGAAACATAACAGACGAGGAGGCTTGAGACACTTCTCTGACCTTTAAAGGTTAGATGACAAGACATTTTGCATATGCCTGCTAGGTTTGGATTTTCTCATATCAGACTGAAAGGTACAGGAATGTTCCATCTCTCTCCAGTCCTGTAATGCTCAAACTTTACAGACTTCATCCCGAAATAGTGCGAGATGAACTACTTTCTCAGCCAAACTTTTCACATCTGAGGTTTTTTCCATATAAACCTTTTCCCAAAAACCTAACATGTAGTTTATAGATGTACACTCTTGGATATTTTTCAATCTCCCGTAACATAAAATTATTTTTTGGTGGGTGGGAGTTGTGGAGTCAAGTAATACCCACTTACAGTCATGAATGAAGGGGTGGAATCAAAATTATTATGACACGACTCCAGAGGAATTCATTTTCACCTTCCTCTGATATTTGGAAGCCAAGTATAAATGAAAAATAAAAATATAAAATATGCTGTAATTTGTAACGAAGTAGTCCATTATTTAGAAAATTCGTAATCACCTAAGCCATCATATTTGAAGCAAAGGAAGACCAACCCAATGAGAGTCAAATATTTTCACATAGTGGTCAGGTTAAACCAATGATAGTAAATTTTGATTGGTAAAACTATTGACTAGCCATACCATGCTGGTATCTCCGATGTATCAAAAGTGCCCCAAGTCTCATCCAATCAGCTAAGGATTACTAGCCTTCTATTTCTGAGCTTTACAGCAATTAGTGCAGTACACTCTTTCAATCCCTTGAAAACTCTGTTTAAAAATATCCTTACAGTAAAATGCACAGGATTTAACGAATTTCTCCACTTCTGTTAAACTTCAGTAATAATCTGCATTTTTTCTATTCGCAAAATGATTTGCATAAGGTATAAACTACCTACAGTGCCGTATAATGATTTTACTTATCAGTGAGGGGGCACAATTCCATCCACTCTCAGCTTTGAATAGAACTGAATATAGATCCCAGGCCAAAGACCAAGCACTGGGAACCTATGAGGCCATTCAGCACTGGAACGGAAATTGACAGTAAAAAGTTTCAAAGGTGTAAACAGGAGGAATACCTCGCAGTTGCACTACAAATCACAATTGTTAGGTGGGGACTCTCAGCTTTGAATTTTTGGTGTGTAATCTGCCGTTCTTCACATTTCTCGACATACCACAGTTCTTTGACTCACTTGTCCTTTTCATTCTACAAGGAAATTTTGATGGAGATTTGTATCTGCTGTCATTACAATCCTCATCACAATGTTTTACATTGCTTTTCCCTTTACGAGGTTCAGCATTTCTCCACTTTCCTGTGCTCTGTCTGCACGAACTTCCATCAAAGTTCATCTTTAACCATTTTTTTTTTTAGTGGTTTCCCAGGCATTACAAAAGTTCATCTTTCTACTTCTTTTCATACTGGCCCTCTAACCAACTGTTCATTTTCTTCCATCCCTTCTCAACACATCCAAGCCATCTCAATCTTCGAGATCTCAGCTTCTGACAGCATGGACATGTAATGAAAAAGGATGCGGAACAGGTCAGGTCAGAAAAGCAGTCAATACAATAGTGACAAGAATATGGCAACAATACATTTCGGGTAGGTAGATTAAAACCTGACTTGAGTACAGTGCCTTTCTTACTCGATGGTGAATGGTCTGAGCTTTCCAAGATTACAAAAATCTTTATCATCATTTATTTCATATATTTACAAACCGTTGCCTTATATCAAGGTACCAAACTCGACTGCAAAAAGATGCAACAATCCCAATATGAAAGCTTCTGGGGTTGTGGGTATACTCTCTGGCCCTTGGAAGAAAAGAATTTCTCCCTGTGTTTATCAACAGTTTAACCAGACCACCTACTAAAAATACGTAACCTCTCACCAAAGTCACTTTCTCAGATAACTGGCTTATAAATACCAAAGTGATAAGTTAAACAACTGGCAATGGTTTGTATCTGTAAAGTCAAGTCTCAAATCATATAAGAAAATAAACTTCCTTGTCTGAGTTAACAGAACAAGATTCAAGTATCAGATCACTGCAAGTAAAGGGCTATCCAATTACTCAACATGAAACTTCAATCAATTCCGAGTACTCGAGATAAACCCTTTTAAAAATGACATTAACCCGAAGCGTTTCTAGAGACCATTTCTGAATCGGCTCATTTCGTCTGTCCATTCAGCAGCAACATTATCCTTCTCAACACGCAGGGATGTAAAAAAAACAAAATGGCTCCTGTGGGTGACAAACAACACAGATCTAATGGTAGTTCTTTGTATTGAAAACTTTTTTTAATACAAAATGACTTGGTACATGAAATTGCTGCATATATACTAAAGAACCTACAAATCAGGATTCTAAAACACCACTTGAGTCATGGACAGTACAGAAGAATATGAAGTAAAATCCATACAGTGCTATACAGTCTTAACACATTATCACAGAGTATTCCAGAGAGCAGGAGGTGCCCCCCACATCAAGAGTTGTTTCAGAATTCACAATTAATATACAAGCAAAAGCAGCATTTGACATTCAGAAAAAAAAAACCCTTGGTAATTAAATGTTCTCTTTTCTTAGGAGGAGAAGGACTTATTATTTTTTTTTTATGTAAACCCTACAGGTTACCTAACCATAATTCTCATGGACAGAAAATGCACATGACAAGAATATTTCTAGACTGGTAATGATGCATTTCAACTGGAGACGACTGAAACCTATTAACCTAATATTCTATGTAAAAATATACTTTACTCAATGTGAGTAACATTACTTATGAAAAACCTTAATAGATAAATGGTGAAGCTACAACTGGCCACTTATTCTCTTCGCCTCAATGGTACACGCACTTTCCGAGGAGGAGAACTTTCAATTCAAAAGAGCCCAAACGATCTGCTGCACGCGGTCGAACCCGTACGTTAACGATAGGCTAAAATCACTGCAGCAGTGGCAAGAAGGGTGACAATTGCAGCCTCTTTAAATTTGCATTGTTAAAAGCGGCACTAGATCCACTCTCTCTCTCCAATCCCACTGTTAGTTATCTTACTGACTTCCATGCCCAAGTTACTTGATAGCCTACAACTTCCAGGAGAAACACGGTGTGAAAATTGCAAATTCAACGTTGCGGCACAAAGGCGATCCACAGCAGATTACCAACGGTGTCAGCTACACCTAAATATATACTTGCATCTTGTGGCCTTTTTGATTGATTTAACCTTCCATTCTATATCACGTGCATAAATATTTAGAGTAAAAATTGCAATACACATGTCAAAAGTTACAAGCTTCCAACCGCCTAATCATGAACAGGACAGCTTTAAAACGAGTTTCTCCTTTTTTTACTGGAACCCTTTTTTTAAAATGCAACGAATGGCTAGAATTAACTGTACGAGTCCTTCCAAAATTGTTAAGCACTATTCATGTAACTAAGTATATCCACTTTACTTCCTGAATTATTATACACAAAAACTATTTGATGAAAATTATAGACTGACCTTCACAGGCTTACTTTCAACCCTCTTCCAACTCCCTTAGCATTTTCAAAATAAAATTCTTCTCAACCAAGCAGTTCACCTATCAAATAACTTGGGGGAAAATACTGATATGACTATTGAAAACCTTCAGATATAATCTTCCTGTCAGACACACAATACAAGGCAGGATATCTTAGGATAAGGACACCTTAAAGAATACGCTGATCAAATTATAAAATACATGTCAACAACAATTGCCAAAGACCTATTTACCTGTAATACAAAACAAGCCTCGGAAGCCGCCCTCGAGTTCAAACGACTTTCTCTAAACGGTTCATTATCAATAACGTATTTCTTTTGCATTTAGGAAAATTTAAGCGAGATTAAAACAATGCCCAACAAGGTTTGAACAAGCCAAGACAAACCTCCTCTCCCTACAAAAAAAAAAATGACACTTCTCTGAAGACCCTACAAGCTAAATAAATACTATAACTCGTCTGACACCAGAATGTTTTTTTGTTTTACTTTCAAGTCACGGGAAGTATGACAAAAGAAGCTCGATACTTTAAAACAGGCAAAGACAGCCAGCATTTCCCTTCCAGTTCCCTGCTTGTTGCATCATGACGACATGGTATGGGAGTCGTGCAAACGTGGTTTACGGAAGTGCAATACAGATTTATTGTAAATGTCATTTGTAAGTTATATATATATATATATTCATATATTGTAATGATACATTGGTACATCTTTATAACAAGGTAAAGAGTAAATAGAAGAAACTCTGACATGCTACATCAGGGGAGCCAACTAAGAAGGCCGGGTGACATTGCAGCTTTCAAACCTGGAAAAATTAGGAAACCGACAGAAAGGATATAAATCAACATGTCAGGACTCCTTTTTTTTTTTTGTTATTAAGGGTCTTTGGTATTTTATATTTACATGCAGCCATGGCTCACCCTGACACCTTTTTACATTTCGGCTGACACTCCACTTGAACGCAAAATATATCAATCTTAAAATTATGAAAAGCCAGTCTAACCAAAACAAAACACAAGGGAACAAACAGAATCAACACACTGAAACAGACTTACATGTCGAAAATCTTATTGGCTCGATTGATTGCTTCTTTGAGACATTCAGGAAATCAAAATAAGGATAGTACATAACAGAAGAAAACAGAACATTAGCTCAGTCTGGACAATTTGAAATTTAACCGCTGTAGTCCTTTACTGTATTTGATCTGGGATTTATGATCTAAATAATTATGTCTAAAATCAATGCAAATCCGTGCAGACTCCTGGCTTTCGGCAAAGCACTCCTGAAGAAGTGCCACGCTATAACTTCTATGCCAACTCAAGGAAAGTCCAAGATTTGACGAAAGCTGCGAGTTAATAGGCCATTACAGTTAAAACAAAGATATGATCCCTTTCATCGGTTGTCTGGAAAATGTGTTTCACGAGCAGGATTAAAATGACTTAAATACGCTAAAACCGCCTACGTTTTTCCTTATTTGTTGTACCGTTCCCGATCCAATTTTGTTTTTCTTTATCTTAAGAGACCCTTTGCAAGCTGCAATTCCCAATCTACGTGGATGAAACAAAACTGACATTATCACTTTGTGCTTTCCTGGCAATCCGTGAAAGTGTAAAATAAAAAAAAATTCACTTGGTTAATACGATCCACCAACATGACTCACAGCAGCACGTACTTTGATAAAGGAGCACAAACAATGGTTCAATTTCATCTTATATTGACTATACACATATAAATGTATAACACCTTCAAAAAAGAGAGTTCCTTAAAAAACTGCCATCTTATAAAAAGACAATATATAATCTGCGCTATAGGTAACAATTCGCAAAAAATAACCATAGCCGGTCCATCACTCTTGGGTATAAGACACTCGCCTGAAATGGTGACGCCGCGGCTCAGCACCACGAGAAAAATGGACTCTTCTCTTGGAACGACTGCGTAAAAGTGTCGCTGAAGGACCTGAAGCGGGCTGTCGTACCAACTCTTCCTTTAGATCTGTAAGAACGCACAAAAGACACCAGTCACTTACAATGCTCGTATACTGTGGTTTCCTTATATATAAGACAGACTTCTTTGAATCACTTGAATCCAACAATAATGAGGCAGCTTACCTTCCACAGAAGTCATCTACAAATTAAAGGCTTAACAGCGCTATTACAGAACACAAGCACAATCGGATTGTGTCTAGATTAGTCCATCGAAGGTATGTTCCTCAGAGGCTTATGTTTGTAGGAATAAAATGACAAAATTCAAAAGAGAAGTAAAATATTCATAAAAAATTGACAGAGAAATTATTCAGTAAAAGACCAAAAAACTCAACCAGTCTCCATGGAAAATTAAACCTCACATTTTTACTTCTATGGCCACCGCATGCGTAACTTTTGCTTTGAGGCAAACACACTGCATACATGAATGACTACCTAAGCAGCATCAAAGACTCTACAAGAATATCAAATTAGAGAACTGAGATTATGCCGAGATTCTGGGAATTTTGGAGGGAAAAAAAGTGGGGGGGGGAGCTGAAGTACATCCCTTTCTTCCAAGACCCTAATCTTATGATGAAAAGCTCCATCGAAAGGTCTAAGTTGGAATATGCCAGCTCTGGGGTTTTTTTTGTCAATAACAGTGTCTACTTGTTCCAAACCCATACTTCATTGAAGATAGAAATAAAAGGACGACATATATTTCAATATCTTCACTGGACAAGTACCTCTTTTGATGAACACTAACAATTCCTCTAACACTATTTCACCCTTACCACTCTTAAATAAATTCTATATTTCCCTTTAAATCACACACACAAACCCCAGTGCAGCAATTCTTATTATTTGTCTTGCTATTTATCTCCCTCATCATTTTAAGACAGCATTTGTAACACTACTACAGCAGAATTGTGCGACACAACAAACAATAATGGATCAATGTTTCAAGTGACATTTCAAATATAGTTTGACACTACAAATGCAGATGTGGATTGCCACCAGAAGCGATCCAGGAGTAATCAGTGTTCTAAGTCTTCGTTGAGAGGAAAGTACTGTTTAAGGGTCTATACATGAAGAGATATAAGTCTGGCAAAGTCCAAATTTAGGTAACAAGGTAGACTCCCTAAGATTCCACAAGTTCTCAACTTGCAAAAATGTGAGATAAACTACTTGCTTAGACAAATACCTTCCACTTCAAGTAAAATTCTTTGCTTCTTTCATCCCTGATCACTACATTACTATGACTTACTATATTAATCCATTAAAAACACCTTTTCTTTTAAGAGGGTTTGACTTGGTCTACAAAAACAAGGTCACCACTTCAAAACAAAACTACCCAAGAAGAGAGAATTATCAGCGCGAGATGGTTCCTTAAACCTATTACAGTCCAAGGCATCATAGAACATTTATGCAAATTTTATACATTCAAAAGTGTGATCTGCCATCCCAAAAAGAGCTCAGATATCTGGTAAACTAGGTCACACTACCTACATCTTATGTTTTACACCTTCTAAAGATAACTGGATGCCCTACAACATTCCAAAAAGGTTTAGCCCCCTTTTAAATGCTTGCATACACTGCACCAGATTTTTCAATGGGCACAACATAAGATTTCTCTCATATAAAGAAGCATATGGTAATACTAGAGAGAGAAAAATGTCAATTGATGATAAAAGCAGTTAAATGCTTTCAACAGTACACAGTTAGCCTCTTAACATACACAATTACTACTGTTCTTGGGGAACGAACTTTCAACCATACCTTTCTACAATGACTGCTGGCATCTGCACTAACTGTACTGGACTCTTGCTATCCCTGAGGGCTTGAGTTAAGTTTAAAATCTGTCCCCTCATCACAGACATCTGACGTTCAAAGATGTGACGGTCAAAACCTTTGTCAGTCTGTAATCAGTAAATAAGTAAATTTCAGGAAGGAGAGTCTATCTTTGCTGTGAAACAGCTGATTCAAGAATTGTTAAATGGAAATTCTACAAGTTGTCATCGTTACTCCAGTACTATTAAAATCATAACTTCTTGTATATACATATCTTCCAGCAAAAATAAACACAGCAATCATCAATATCATCAAATATTAGTCCGTGTTCCCTTTAAAGGACCAGACATAAAAATACTGCACTTACCCCAAACAAACTTTTCATATCATCACAGAGCTCTTGCACAAAGTTCATATCAGATAACAGTGGCAAAACTAGATCCCTGGTTTCCTGACTAAAAGGAACTTTGGCCCAGGGTAGCCAAGCCCAGTGATATGGGTATGCTCGCCACGAATCAGGGTGTTTAAAGGGAAATGCTAAACCATTATCAATTGCTGCTACCTTGACCTCTGGAGGCTTAACCAACGACCAGTCCTGCAAAAGAAATTTCCCACGTTAGAAAACAACGTAAGTATTGTGGGCGATAAAACAAGCACATATAATACCTTCAAAATGGTTACAAAACATGAAAAACCACATCAGGAACATACTGTAAGAACCTCTCTAGGAAAAATCCCTTAACGCTTGCGAAGATGCCTCGAGAACCATCTCCGAAAATGTTCCGAAACGCTTCTGAACATTTAACCTAATTTGCCAAACAACTGCAAAACATGCAAATATGATAATGTACCTAAAAAGGCTCTTGCCATTATTGAAATAACCACCGATATACAAGCAACGCCATCAAGGGCCAAAGAACAACAAAAAATCCAACTCACTTCTCCTTCTCCTTGGTCATCTAATTCAGGCTTGTCATACTTTATTAACCAATTGTCATTGCCTCTGTCTGTGTTTCTGATAATGTAATCTAAGATAACTAAGCGCTCAAACTGTAGCTGGAATTGCCGACTTGTCGTTTCGCCCAGGGGCTCGGCCTCAAACCTCCGCAGCCAGTAGTCAGCATCTTTGAATCCCTGTTGGATTGAAAAGGAAAATTAACGGATATGCACGACAGTTCAAGAGACAATTAGCTGTGTGCACAATTTTCAAATAAAGTTAACAAAAAATTTGAGAATGTACTAAAAATGTACAGTATATACCACATGCACAAAAATGGCAGAACCAATAGTACACCAGTTATAAAAGACTGGTAACTGGTTTTAGTGGCAGAACCAATAGTACACCAGTTATAAAAGACTGGTAACTGGAACGGAAGAAATGCCATTTTTTGATCACACATTTGCAATTAAGAGCCAAAATCCCAAAATAACCCCAATGCAAAATGCTATTTCTTGATTCATTCAAAATATTTATTAGCCATCAATATGTATGGCACTCTATAATATCATTCAATCAAGTAGTCACATATTCATACATCATAACAGTAATTCTAACACATTTTATCTTGCTTCAAAGTAAAATATTAATTAATGTACAATGTTTTCTACCTGCGTGGCACAAAGAGAACTGGGAAAAAATAACCTATAAGAGGCATTGACACACCATACAACAAATGTCTCGTAAATAATTATTTGATAAAACAACATTGGTCAGCTTCCTCTGATAAGTAAAAGCTCCTAAAACTACCATCTAGAGACTGCCTGGGTAAAATTTCCTTATTACAGAGGATCATACAATTAAATACGCAATGTTAATTTCAACAGAGAATGAAATAAATGTAGACACTGATATTTATTTCAGAGGGCATAAATGTTACTTTGAAGCATTTAAGCTGAACACTGGATAACATATCTACATTCAAAAGAGAACCGCTCTAAAAGCAGTTCTTGAGGAGAGGCAAATTTATGAAAAGTGGTTGGCCACCTACTTTGGACGTCCAAACTGAGCTCCTCAGTAAAAAAACAGAAAACTACCCAAGAATTAAGAGGACACAACAAGAACACTCAGTACTGTATTACATACATTATATATTAACTTTATTACCGCTATTATTTCCAAGCTGTCTAAAACCAATGCATTATTTACAAGAAACCAGCGACCATATTAATTTGGCATTAAACTAAACCTTTTAAAAAATAAATTCATTAAACAAGTGAGAAATATAAATTCTGTCACTTTGTAAATTTAAAATTTTAGTATTTGACTTTGATTTTTATTTATTAATTTGTAGTCGATTCTCTTTCTGTATTCCCCATTACCTTCTATTACTTCTTTCGAATGAACACCATATTCTTTAGAAGCTTTAATTTCAAGTCAATGGCCCCTGTGGGCTTGTTCCATACGAATAGGGTTCATCTGCTGAATAATAATAAAATTTCAATAACTTTTTGATAAAAAAAAAAAAAAAAAAAAAAAAAAAACATAAATCTATGCCATCCAATCCCGAGTCAGATCTCCCCAAAAACAGCTTCTCCTTCTGATGCAAACTTACCTCTACAAACACCTGAAAGGAGCCCACTTTGGGCGGCAGGCCGATCCGGTGGAAATGTCTGCCGACCTTAGGGAATCTCTCAGACACCATCTTCTTGGCTCTTGATTTTTCTCTGTCTATTCTTGTGTAATTAAATGTTTCACTAGCTAATTTGACTACCTGAAATTCAGATGGAAAAGAACTGGTAAAATTCACGATTGCTGTAAACGTTTCCAAAACTTCAGCAAGGCTGGTACTTGATGTACATTGTTTCCAAAACTTCAGCAAGGCTGGTACTTGATGTACATTGAAGTGTTGACCTTAATTCAGAATATAAAATTTGTCAAACTATGGATGCTTCTCTGTGCATAAATGAATGCTCACTTGGACTTAAGCTACAAAGTTTGAATGGTGTATTAAATTGTGAGTACTGTAGACTAAAATTATCAAAAGAAAACAGAAAAATCTTGGTTTTGCAAATGATTTTAATATGCAATATCATTTGACAACAGAAAAGTGACAAAGATAAAAATGTCAACGGTGAAACTCAATTATTACAGAGACCTTCAGGTCATACAGAATAATCAAGTGTAACAGTACACATAAACATAAGTCAATGACTAACCAGACATGGATGAACTGAGACTAATATAGTAGTCATGACATACCCAAGATATTAAAAGGAGGGCATCTGAATATAAAACATACCAATTAAAAGGATGCCACAAAAATTGAAAGATGAAGAATTTTGACCATTTGAAATTTTGTGACTTGCAATTATATTGTTTAGAGTATTTTAAAAGCAAATGTTTACGAAAATAAAAACTAAAAATCTTCTACATATGTTATCGTTAATAGGGACAGTCCTTAGCATAGAAAAATTCAGAACAGGAGAATGTTCTGTTGCACTACTGTTAAAAAATAAAAGCAGGAAAGGATAGGCATTAGAAACTGATCATCACCTGAGATTTCAAAAACTGACATGGTTTGGACATGTACGGAGAAAAAAGAGGAAAAAAGGAGTCAGAAGAGCAGTACAAACAGGGAGCAGTGGAAAAAGGGGATAGATTAAGACCCAGAACTGATGGGAGTTCAGGCAGAAGGCGTACAGGACAGAGCGTGGAAAGAACTCAAAGCACATCTAATTCCATGTGATAACCTATTAAAAAAATACAAACAAAGCAGCAATGCTACAAAGGACACCTCACACTGCAAACACTGTGCCACACACAACATTTGCATTCTGAGAGAGTAACGTCCCTGCGCCAAAATGGAGACACCTCACTCACCCTAGTTTTAGGAACGACATTGAGCTGCAGCTTCTGGTCCACTAGCGATGCTCCAGCTTCCGAAAGGTATCCCTGGTTGGGTACGAGGCACGAACGGCCAAAACAACATGGACAACAGACTTTGTGGAGCCACTTTGTCCACTTGGGGTTAAGTCGACCGTACGGCTCCTCATCTTTCGGCTTAAATACAGATATTACTTTCTGTGGAAGAAGATTGTAAAAGTTAAGTCGTCTTTCTGTATTTCGATATTTCTGCAAAAATATTGACCCACGAACAGCATCACCAATGTGCAGTAAATGTGCCCCACTGTAGAAGTTCTCAGTTCCAGAGGTCCTTTATTCCTCACTACTGGGACTTCAAAAATTCAAGAGAAGATGCAATGCATTACTACTCTAATATATTCTCCTTGCATTTTAATAAATTTTTATCTATCAATTCATTAACTTTTCTTTTTTAATAAGCGAGACCTCTCCCTTCTGTACTTCCCTTGATCTCCTCTTACTTTTCCTCATGAACACCATAATATTCTTTGGAAGCTTGAATTTCAAGTCAATGGCCCAGGTGGGTTTGTTCGCTATGAATAGGGTTCATCTTCTAAATAATAAAAATATAAATACCTGTGCCGTCCACATGCACCAACCAACTCTTCGTCATTCCCTACCATCATATAGCCACGGCACTATGATAATCTACATTCACAGAGAACTAATACTATCTTTCAAATCTAAACACAAGTTCCAGAATTATTTTAAGTAAATTGCTCTATCATGTGTTCAGAGGGATTTTAAGCCCCAAAAAATTGCTATCGATAATTCTTTAAGTGCATAAAATGACATTAATCCCTAAAAGACATTCACAATGATAATTTCGCCTTGTGACGCTTTTAAATTTTAAGCAAATCCTGAATGACATTCTGACTTATTCTAACTACAAAACTATAAGATTTATGACATTCCTGAAGCAGGTGACTTGCATCAGCTACCTCGTAAACCAAAACTGTGTAAAAATGAAAACAATTTGGTAAGGGCCCAGTTTACAACATTAAAATCTATTTACAAAAGCTGTTATCAGAGGTATGTGGCATGTCAACTAACAGGAGTGTACAGCGTGATAAGAACACTAACACCAAGGCAGTAGAGGGGTTGATAACTTCTTCATTAAAAGCTGATAACAGCTTCATTAAAATTCTCATCTGACAACCTGTCTTAATGTCAACTGCAGGTACGATAAACATCAAAACCATTATTCATAACACACACAATACTAGACAAGAAGAGTGGTGAAAATAAATTCAGTATCAATTACCTGAAGGGTAACTTTGGTTCAGTTCATGGTAAAACAAAGATATTACGTTCAAGGTAAAACAAAGACATTAAATCTCTCTACATAAGATGGCAGTACAGTGCATTACATAACATAGTACGCTGTAAGTAGTCCAACCTTGATAAAGGGAAGTTATCTAATGAAATGCTACAACACTGACTTGACAATGGACACTGTTCTCAAAGCTTTCAATTCCCAGCACACTTCTTTACTTTAGCAGACCTTAGCAATCCACAGAGAATCTAAATTACAGAAGAGTTATATAGTCTGAAGTAACAATGCTTGCTACTTCGTCAACTAAACAGTACATATAAATATGTATTAAAACTGTGAAACTGAATTTTATTATTCCTCCAACGACACAGAGTTTTATAGACGAACATCATGCACACAGAAAGGTTGCATCACTTACCCCATTACTATTTTTAACAAAATAACTTCCACTAGAGCCTTGATATATTCTCTCTGGATATATGCCGTTTTCTATTGCTGTTTCAGCTTGCCTTACTAGATCTGTGAAGTGGGGATCGTCTGGAAAAATGGAAAACAACATTAGAAGGGAGTCGATACCCAAGATTTAAACAGTTCCCAAGGCGTACCCACTTCAAACCTCATTAATCTTTTCATATTCTAGGGCTAAATTTGTCAGACCTAAGGATCAAAGGACAGTTCCAGGCATCTTTTACAACGAGAGAAATCAGTTTAAGTTTATTCAGATTGAATGATAACCACATTTAAACAATTGTAAAACCCAAATTTCTTCTTTTACAAACTATAGAGAAATCAGTATGTTTAAACTTTACAATTAAACAATAATTAAACATTCAAAAAACAACTGTACAACTCATGTATTACATTTTCACTTAAGAACGATAGATAAAAAAAAAAACTTAATAAAACTCCTTTTCACTTTCAAGGTCTTGTCTTGAGCTGAACCAAAAAACAGAACGGACTTGAAAAAACTGAAGCAAAATAACTGGGTCAATTATGAACACCAGATATCCTGCACCTACAAAAACACAATATAATACACTGTTAATGAATTTGTTGCCCTCACTAAAAATGGGGCCACACTATGACATTCAATTCACCAATGACCAACTTTCAGTTATGCCACTTCAAGTAACCTTTCAGCAGAAGTGCAATAATAAATAAAAGATTGATATTGGAATACTTTAATTTTACAGTCATGGCCAGCCCAACAAAGCACATGTAACTATACTGTAAGATTCACTTGTAACTATTACAGCACCTGTACAAATGTGTCTTGAATGCCGATGTAAAATTAATTAAATACAGTGAACACTTGGCTAAAAATTGAAGAACTATATTTGCTTGCTTCTCCTTGTATTCATTTTCTTGTTTGACAGGGAATCGACTACATCACGAGTTGGGAGAGAACTTATCAAGTAAGCAAATACACGGGAGATGGGGATTCTTTTCATCAAAATTCAGTACTGCACAAGATTCCTTTTGATATCAATTACGATCTACATCGGTCAACACAGGCCTTGTTAAATGAATCACTGTGTATTGAGAGAAAACAGAATGCCTTAACAAAACATCACCAGTGTTACGAGCCAAAACAAACTTAAAAGCAGCTATGAAATAACACAAAATGCACTTGAAATCTCAGGCTAGAACACTCAAGGGGGGAAAAAATCTGTGACAATCGTGAATATGGCAAGCACAGACAGCTACTCAAACAGGGTGAAAGATATGGATCACTGTAAACAAAGACTATACTGATAAACAATGCAAATGTTAAAACTACAGAAACTCAATAGCTGCAATGTCAATTTGGAAAGGTGAACAATAATGGACACTAGACTAATTTTACTTCTTACTGTAACGATTCCCTAGATTTTTACCATAACCCAACTTCCTGTAACAGAAACAATCATTTGTGGAGAGAATCTGCTTCAGGAGATTTCGAAAACTCAGTTCATGAAGCAAGGCTTCTGATTTAGGCCAACTTGGATATATTTTCTACTCTACCGGAGTACCCCCAAAAGAAAAACCAGTGTCTCCACACTGGAGAGGGCGCACATAACTCGAAACCGAATGTGGATTTCATGAATATATTCGTTCTCAAATTTGTGGATTTTTCAAGTTCCAAAATTAGGTACGTACTGATCTGTTACCATAAAATTACAAAGTTGAAAAAAATGGTTAATCTTATTCTTAAAAAAAATCAAACTACAAACAGGAATTCCTGTCAGTTTCATAAGAGACAGCAATTTACCACACATCACAAAGGTCTACCAAGAGCAAATATGTTAATAAGCCAGACGTACATATCTTAAGTCTAACGCCACTACATAAAACCAGCGTGGTTATACAACTGTGTGAATATTTTCACTTGCAAACTGAAATGTTTATAAGATAAGACTTCCACCTTTCATAACCATTACCAAAAATTATGTACATTGATCATAATCAGTGCTTCGAAAATTCCCTGTGACTAAGTTGACTGTAATATACTGTATTAAGAAGCCTACTGCACAACCATAAATTTTATAGGTAAGGCCAACTGGCCAATATCAAATAAAAAAATATAGTATTTCATAACTAAGTTACTGAAAATTCTGTAGTATCTCATTACTTGCCCCTCCAAACCACCACCACACAGAACTCGCACTTTTCGTCCTCCATTTATTCAGCAACACCTCACACGCTTCCTCACAAATACAGCACTGAAGTGGCCAAAACCCTGATTTATCCCTCTTACATAACATGATGTGGCTACTACAGCAATCTGACCAGACTGTTGCCAAGTTACACCTAGTGCTGCCGGTAGTAGAGTTTGCTTGTGTGAGACATCCAACAGAAAGCTACTACTCCTGCCGTAATGAGTGTCCACTATTTTGTGGGTGTGCTTTGAAGCAGACCAGTAAGAACGGAAATGTCCCCACGGCATTATGGACTTGAATTATTGGATTCTGGTGGATAACGGGCAACAGAAATTAATAATACTCCAAAATAAGATCCCTGACTGTGAAAGCAATGATCAATTAATTGATCTATAAGTTCTCTGGCATCAAGCCAAATGAGTGCTGCTGTGATACAAGGTGGAAATGAATGTTGATAAGTTGCTGAGGTTTCTATGTGTAGGTCTCCAATGCCCTAGCTCACTTTTCCAAGCATTTTACGTTACCAGTAGGCATGTTGTGCATCTGTTATTGTGCTGTGAATATTGATCACACTGCTTGAAAATAGCCATACATTCACTAAAGTGGCATCTTATCAATTGAGCTATCTGGATTCCTGTACAAATACTGCAAGCATCTTTTTCTTGTACAATGTTCCAGACATTGGGTCAATATCTTGTGCTTCCACTGTGACTGCAGTTTGATTTTCAACAGTTGTCTGTGTAAATCTATAAGAAAATTAAATCAAAGTACTTTTATCTTGTGTCATCTCAAGTGCAATCGCAATCACACTCTGTCAAACTCCTAGCATGTCATTTATCCATCTGTAGTTAGTGCGCTCCAGCTAGCCACAACATGATTTAGTTGAAGCAGAGTGCCACAAGGTATGATTAATTAAGATAAAAAATGCAATCTACTTGTTTTATGAGAAAACTCATGCTTTTACTTTTGAAAATCACCTTACCACCTTGTAGTTGCAGTGTTTTATGTGGGTAGATTGATGCCAGAAAAGCTTATCCTAGGCTAGGCCTGAAATTGGAAAACTTGTCAGACACACAAAACCCCCAAGATTATGTTGACAGGAGACCCTACTGTGCTGTCCTCACCTTGTTCACTTTCCCTGTCCCTATGCTTTGACGGTCTCTATTGCAAAACCTAAACGTGTACGCATAATAAGAGATTCATGTAGAAGCGTAGTAGTGCATTCTCTGCTGTAATCGCTTTCCTGTCCTTACAATACTGCTCAAGTGTACTACTCTCATGCTATTTCTTTACAGACAGGCAGACTTTCATACTTGGTAAAACTTGCTCACAATTAGCCTGTTCTTTGAAGAAAATCCCTTTACTCGAAAAAGCTGTGATCCCACATTAGCCCTGTTTCAACAGCCTAATAGTGTATGTGTGCGAGACAATTTTCAACCCAGGGAGACAACGCTCCAACAGAAATTTTACTGACGAGCTGATATACGAGGCAAACAGAATTTACCAAGGCCTGATATTAAGGAAGGAATATAGAATTTAGGCCAAAGGCCAAGCACTGGGATGAGGTCACTCAGCACTGAAACAGAAATTGAAAGTGAAGAGATTTTAAAGGTGTACCAGGAGGAAAACCTCGCAGTTGTACTATGAACAATGGTTAGGAGGGGGGTGGAAAGTAGGATGGAAGATAGATAATGTGAATGGAGGTAATGTAAAAGAAATGAAAGGGGTTGCAGCTAGGGGCCAATGGGACACTGCAAAGAACCTTAAGTAATGTCCAAAGTGCACACTGTGTGAGGTGTTCTAACCCCCCTACGGGGAAGAGCTGTTTAAAAAGATTATTTCTCTCTCTCAGTAATCTTCAGTAACTAGTCATGAACTACTACTTGCACCACACTCAAACCCAGAAAAAAGATGACATATGACTTATTTTATGAATCTCAAAATTTTGGTGCAAGCAACATTTGGTTAGGACAGGACCCCATATAACAGCTCCTGATATTTCATGTTGTACGAGTGCCTGGTCCTGGAATTACATTTGAAAACTAATTTTTTTTTTAACAACATTTAGCCCTTCCCATACATAATGGTACTGAACACTACAACTGATTAACAAAAACCCTAAAAACCTTGTCCAGATAAAATTAACACATTTGCCTTTTGGATGTCCTAGCTCAACCTTCCAGACAGTAAATTAATTACATAACCAGTATGCTGGCTACTGCATCCCAAAATAAGTAAGTACCTAAACACCTAATGTATTACAACATAAAGCCACCCCCTCTACGTTGAAGTGTTGGGAAGCCGGAGGAGAGAAGACCTTGAAAATGTGCTTGCTGGGACGAGTTTAAAAAGTGACGCAGATGGTAAAAAGAAATCGGTTAATGAGGTCTTATTCAATGAGGCCTCAAAATATAAGCAAGTGAAAAATGTATCTCATAACCATGCCTCTATATTCATAGCCACTACACTCAATGCAACAGGCTCTTAACTGATGTAGATGTCTGCGCATACTTCATTAGTTGAGTACTATTTAACTGTCACAGAATTTGTTTCAATATATAAATTTGAAATTATGATGACAAAAATTTTCATGAAGCTTTTGCAAATGTTAAACTCACAACACCAAATGTCCATCAAAATACACGTTCTCTGAGATGATACAAAAAGAGAAATACTGAAAAATCCTTCTTTTCATTGCGAGTTCTTTGTTTCAACTTCATGAATAAATCAAAGGTAGTTTACTGATACATTACAATGACATAGGACGTCTTGGATTCACTGCACTGGCTATATACACGAAAACAACCTGATATCTGTACCAAAACTAATATAAATGTATCACAACTCTGTATAAACACTGGACAGCTCTTATGGGTGTATTAATCAATATGGAGACATATTTCTATTCTAGTGATTTTACTTCAAAAGTGTGTGTGCACTGTTTAGAGGACCTGAAAATAGTCCATGCCTTGAGTTACAGGATTTTTGGAGTTCAATGTAGGTCAAGGTCCATGTCGCATGAACATTTAATCAAATCATGGCAATATTCTAAACCTCTCCACACCTCACAGTTTCCTGCTCATTAGCCTTTTACTATTTGCTGTTGGAATGGCACAATTTAAAAGGACTACTGAACCTTTTAGGGAATAAATTGCTTAGAACTGTCAAGTGAAGAATTAACTTGATGCTTACTGCAAATACAAAGTCAAGAAACAGGGACTTTGGATGAGTAAGAACGATACGCAAGTCGCCAAGTCATCTTGCATTAGGTCTGGTTAGTTAGTGAAGTTTAGGGTCCCTGACTGTTGCTCAAAGTGGAAGTCAAGGCTAACCCATTAATTTTATCACAGACACCACCCCACTTACAAACGCGTTTCGTTCCGGACAGCTGTTAGTATGATGAATTGCTTGCAAGTTGGTTACTGTACTCTTCAGGCCTATATAAGAACAGTATGATCTAAAGTCAATACAGTGCTGAACGTTTCTTTATCCTAAAACACAATACACTGTACATACAGCACTATATGTATAGAATAGGCCCTAAAAACAAAATCTGAACTTGGAGGTGGCAAGGGGGAGCATTCTGAACACAGTTTTAATTTGCAATCCTTTTTGTTTATCTCTCTGAATGCTTGTAAGTTGAATGTTCGTAAGCAGGGTGGTGTCTGTATATATTATTAATACCAAACTACATAGTTTAGGCTTGTGTAGTGAATTTGGCAGATTTCTGCATTGAAAATTTCTTTTTAAATTCACTATTTCTTCCAGGCGTACAAAAAAAAAAAAAAAAGTCCTCAGCAGAATTGGACTAAGAAATTATGTCACCAAAGTTGCAAGGAAGCAACGATGTACTGAACAGCAACCTGAACTGTGATACATTCCTGAAAAGCTTTGTACATTGCAACTGAAATTGCTGTTCTAACTTTTCTCAGCTACTCATGTGAGTACAATATTAATGATGATACAGACACTGCAACAAATTCTGGATGTCTTGGAGATCACAATAAACTTTCCTTTTAATTGGAATCAAAAGTAATCTTAATCAAAATAAAAAAGTAACATCTCAACTGCATTGAAAACTTGACATTTGAATCATGATACAGTACAGAAATCAAGTTCTTGTTCCACTCAAGACCCCACGGCCTACCTTACTTTACATAAATGTAAGGCTTCCCCACTGCGATTCTCTCACTTAAGACTAGTTGGACACTCGGGGTTATAACTGGTTAAACATTTATGAATTCAGTATCATACTCATCACAAATATCTAAATCTCATATTTCACAAGTTTTAAAACGACCACCATTGCTGTAAATTATTTACAAACTTATTTCACAACAATGGATAGGATATACTGTTCCTTAGCTGTGGGAGTGAAGAGTGTACTATCAACCATTCACAAACCTGACTAAAAAGCATTGCGTACCAAAATGAAACGAAAGCACACTTCACATAGGCCTACACAACTTGGCAATGACAAAATGGATGAGAAGAACTGGTAAAGATGAGAATTTGAGCAGTCACTGAATATATAGTCGCGCTCGCTAAAATATGTGCCATTATCGTTAGTAATGATAGTAACAGCATTTCAAATACAAAAATCTCCGGCTGACCTTCGGATCTGGGTTTACAAAATGGCGAGAAAACTCTACACGAGACGCTGATCTGTGGCGAGATACTTGGTGGTTCATGAGAAAGCCTAAATTGCCTCAAAATTAACCAAAACAGTTATGAGTGAAGTTTATATTCACTCAAGTCATTCACCTTATAAACTGTTTTCTTTGGCTTAACTTTTGTGCTATAGTTTTCAAAATATCTGATAATTTCCACATCATTTTTGATATAGAGTCAACTGCAGTTTCTATTGATGTGATCTTTGAGGAGTAATTCAATGTTTTTTCATACATTAAATTTTCAGTATCACTAAACATTGTCCTTGTACGACTAAATAAATAAATATTCTTAAATAATCTTGCCTTCTAGCATTCATACTGAAGACAAAGAAATACAGTATTTGGACACCAAGTTAAAATGTATGATAACCACCACCATTTTGTATTTCCTTTTACCATTCACTCCCCCAAACGGTTATATACCGTCATGCATAACACATGACATGATTAGTTCATACTGAATATAGACTCATTACCATAAGTGTCACAATCTATCAAGTCGAATTTGCTTCACATCTGACTTGGTGAACAGTGATCCACTTTACATAAACCTATATACTCAATATTACGACACGAACCACATCAGCCAAAGTATCAAAGTATTACACACCCATTTAGAAGAGTGAACGGCAAAAGTTAAAACTTTGCCCGGAGTTGTACATTTTAGCTTCCAAAGTCCAAATGCTTCTCTGTGCCGTATTCTATAATGATGATTAAGGTCACTAATAACTGATTCTGTCTTACAATGAAATAATGTGATGTTGATAAATAAACAATGGTGCATTATTAAACCATAGATTTCATTACAGAAGGTCACAAAAAAACAAAGAGAATGAATGCATATAAAAAAATGTTGTGAATATCATCAGTGTTTGAAAACTGTTGCACAATAAGAAAAATAGATTCAATAAAAAAAATAGATTCAGTAAAACAATAAGTTTTAAATGATAAACTCCGTACATGGGAAAAAGTTTAATTATGACCATTTCAGTATATTAGTTTGGGGCTAATGTACTTTTCTTAGAAAATCAGCACTTTTAGGAAAACCTCTGCACTGCACTACAAGCTTCTGAAACCTTATCTGCAAACCTACGTTAAACTAAGTACATTTGGCTAAGATTCACAGAAAATGCAAAGCATATATTTTAACTTAGGCTTCGCAAGCCGATGCAAAATTTAAGTTAATATTTTTCTTTATACTAAAATCACATTTCAGACGTGATAATATTTTACCAAGTTTTAACGTGTGCTTTGAAAGTTTCAGGCACGTGTTTCGTTCGCAAATGACCTGACCAACGCACTATATCACACACTTAAAGACCTGATACCCTAGGTTAGGTTAGGTTGGTTTGGTCACTTGCAAATGAAACTATTCAGACCACTTTAAAACAAAGGAAAATTATATTATCAGTTCAAAATGAGATAATGGTTTAAAGTAATACTTTTCATAGTAAAAATAGATAGCTTAGGGTACAGGCTAAGCTGAAATTTGAATACCCAATTGGCTTTACGCACCTCTGAGATAAAACAGCCTACTTACCTTCTCCCACGCGCTTCGAATTAGTCAAACGCCCGATCGGCCCAACTTTCTAGCCTAGGCTACCCTAAAAAAGGTACGCTCATGAACTGGTTTACGTAACATACAGGCCTAAGGCATCGGGCTACCGTAGAGATGTTCATTAGGTTAGGCTAGGCGACAAAAAGCCTGAGTTACCATCTCACATTACCCGAGGCCATAATGGGCAGACTAGCCTAATTGGCCCGGGGTGTAAATTAGGTATGGTTGCCCATCCAAAGGCCTGTGGGCATTTAGGGTAGCCTAGGCTAGGGTAGGCCCGCCTAACGACACCACTTCGCACGGAGGCGACGGCGGACTTCACTCGCTTTCAGACCCTCCGTCGGGAGAAACATCGCACAAAGAAAAACAACAAAAAAACAACAGAGAGACGAACAAAGACACGATTAAAAACAACTCGAAGCTTTCAAAGAACCAAAAGGGGTTTTTTTTTTGGGGGGGGGCGCCGCACCTGGCCAGTGATTGAAATCGTCCAGCTCGTGCCTGGCCCCCAGCAGGGGCTGGCTCTCCCTGTTGCTCCTGGGCGAGCCCATGCCCGTGTGGTTGGCGGGGCCGAAGGTCACGTCGGGGAGGAGCGCCGTGGCCGAGTCTTCGGAGGCCTCGGAGGCAGTCGACAAGGACCTGTCCGGAGGAGGAGGAGGGTGAGGAGGGTGATGATGATGAGGATGGGCGACTACCACCACCGTCGCCGCCGCCGCCGCAGCTGCTGCTTCTGTCGTGGCCTCTTCTTCCGTATCTGACGTCATTTAACCACTTTTCGGGAGGCCCGCGGGTCACTCGCAGCCGCCTCTTCCTTGTCGTGGGCGAGGGGGCCTATCTACATCGCGGGGCGCGGGCGGCGAAGCGATCCGATCAGCTGGGTCCTCCTGCCCGACACCAAAACATAACAAAACGCCATGACAGTTTTGGTGTTTACGTCACTCCCTTATCGGAACAAGTGAGCCGCGCCTGAGCGCAAGCGAGGGGTTTCCCCCCCCAAAAGAAACTTATTTAACGGCTTATTTCTCCAGTTTACGATACTTTCTCTCTCTCAACAACACAAAAATATAATTCTAAACGTTTTACGACACAAACTAATACTTTAAAGACGAATTCTCGGTGATTAATCAACACGAAATTACTTTTTACGCATTTGGAATCTTCGTTAACATTAAAATTCTTCCAGCGACCGCTATGTCCTTTTTTCTCTCTCTCTCTTTCTCAACTCCTTCGAGTGTAAAATGTCCATTGCACTCTTCTGTCGAGGCTATTGTTCATGCACCAACCATGACGAGACACAAATAAGAGTCACGAGTTTGCAGTGAATGGGTTCATCATCATATGATATTATGGCCTCGGGGGCCGACTGATATATTACGCTGTTCCTCGGGAATGATCTTATCTAACCACAAAGTTATTTTCGTATTAATGTTCTATTAAAATATACAGGGCAGAACTTTATTAAAATATCGTTATCGAGGACGCGATGAATGGACGAAATAAAACAAAACACAACGAAAACTTTCGGAATAAAGGTCGACCTTGTGTGCACAAAGAGAACATGTGATTCACCCGTCCCTGGCCCCTGGGGGTTCCTCCGTCTTCCCTTGAGGGGGGGGGGGCCTCCCACCACCAAAGTAGTGCGCTACAGATATTTCCTGTAATATACCACAAGGCGCTCAGTTTTCATCATTCTCGTTTAATCCGATCCTGAAGAAGCACTTGAAAAATTTTATAAGGTTTTTTTTACACAGTTATGAGTCTAGACGGGCAGTGGCGAGGTCAGTACCAACACCCACACTTTGTGAGGTCCTCCAACCTCTACAAGTTTGACGTAGTTGGGTACAAGGATAAAATCCCCCTCGCGTCTGATGAAACCAACTAAGTATAAATTGAATGCACTTATCTTACGTACGCCTTACGTCTTTTTCAGTAAAACTGCGTCTACTGAAAGTTCGTAGAGAGATACTGACAAACGTTTAAACAAGAACAGGTTCAGCTTTTGATACTGGTTTTACACAATAAAAAATGTTTTTGGACCTATTTTTCATTTTTAAAAGCATTTAGACCCTTGCTATGACGATTCTTTATCTGATTACAAATGTTTAATCACTACTCCCAAGTCAATGGCGGATGTAAATAATTTTTCTGTTATTAAACAGTTAAACAAGAAGAAGAAAAAGCACAGCATTAGACCTATCTCAACTTTTAAAAGCAAATAGACCTAAGCCATGGCTTTTATTTTAGCTGATTATAACGATCATTTTAATCACCAACCACAGATCGATGTAGAATACAGTAATACAAAGGATATTAGATACTGACAAGCACATAACTTAGTAAAGAACAAAGAAGTACATCCTTCCGCGATCTAGCCAACCTTCTGAGCCCAAGTCGCCCCGAGTGAGAGGGATTTCTCACAATACGAAAACCCACCTCCCAGATATTCGTGTCAAGGAAACTGAATAGAAAGATTGAAGTGTCCTAATCTTTTATTGTTGTTTAACGCTTTCTCCTCTGAACGTAGCACGTACTTTGTGCTCTCATAAGAGCGGGGATAGAAAGTCTGTGGCAAAAACCAGGTGTTGTTTTGTTCAATAGCGAACATTTGCAGATAAAGGTTTGTGGTATGAGTTGATAAGATCGTATTTGTCAGAAGCCTGTACATATAAGCCACAATTATTCTGTTATCTGGTGGTGTTATACACAAACACACTATATATACGTATGTGTATATATACAGATACACATTAACTAATGCACCTGCACAAAACTGGTCAAAATTTTAGCATCAAATGAGCTTGACAACACACATTGCTAACACGAACAGTTCTTTTTTCTATTGTAACCACAGCTTAACGGAATAAAAATCACATAAAAGCTCCGTAGGAGAAAGGAGGTTATTAGCACTAGGAAGAACAAAGGCAGGGAGAGAATTCCAAGGAATTAGGAGAGGTGTCTTTGTTCACTTCTCCTCTGTAAGACTGAGTTAGTCTTACTTGTAGTCTGTCAAGAGAGAATGTAGATTTGTACATTTAGTACTTTGGTAGTTAAGGTATTGTGAATGGATTAGGCTTATGTCTGATGTGCTTCGTAATTTCATCAGTATTTTGTTATACTTCTATTAATAATAATAATAATAATAATAATAATAATAATAATAATAATAATAATAATAATAAGACACAAGAGGGTCTCATGTTCTCAATCTGACGATGAGAGAGTTCTCGGAAGAGAAAGTCCACGTGTCTTAGAGACGAATCAGGAAGAAGAGGAACCCTTCTCCTCCTCCTCCACTCCAACGTCTACAAGAAGAGGAAGAAGAAGAAGAAGAAGAAGAAGCCTTACGAACCTAAGCAACAGGATGTACGAACGCACAAACAGGGATACAAATGCTATTTTTGAAATGCGTATCCGTGTGTTTGTGTATTGTATGTGTGTGTATTTTACGAGTATGTGTACTAGGTGTGTGTGAGTACTGTATGTGTGTGTGTGTGTGTACTGTTTGAGAAAGCAGTTTGAACACTGTATGGAGAGAGAGAGATAAGTAAGGTTACAGATTTTCTTAATCAGTGTTCTTATCTGTAAGTCATCTATGACTAGACAGAGCTTGAAATGAATGTTAGTACAAGCTCTCTCTCTCTCTCTCTCTCTCTCTCTCTCTCTCTCTCTCTCTCTCTCTCTCTCTCTCTCTCCGTAACTTCTATCAAGAAAAGCTTCTTGGTTGTACTTAATGATATGGACACCAATACTGACAAAGGTGTGTGTGTGTGTGTCAGAATTAAATTAGCTTCTCAAGTGACGACACAGAGGAAGAATGTGAATTCCAGAGTGATTCGCGGTCCAGTGGCTAATAACCTAGCTGAGGTGTATTATTCATATATAAAAAAATATTTACATAAATTAATACAATCTCCCCAAAAGTATAAAACTTTCAGTCAAGCGATGCTTCAGCGCAATCGAGTTTTCTGTACAGCCGTTTACAGCGTATAATCAAGGCCATCGAAAATAGATTTATCTTTCGGTGGTCTCGGTATAATGTTGTACGAACCGCGGCCCATGAGAGTTTAACCACGGCCCGGTGGTGGCTAGGCTATATTGTTGCCAGACGTACGATTATGGCTAACTTTAACCTTAAATAAGATAAAAACTACTGAGGCTAGAGGGCTGCAATTTGGTGTGTTTGATGATTGGAGGAAAGATGATCAACATACCAATTTGCAGCCCTCTAGCCTCAGTAGTTTTTAAGATGAGGGCGGACAGAAAAAGTGCGGACAGAAAAAAGTGCGGACAGAATAAAATGCGGACGAACAGACAAAGCCGGCACAATAGTTTCCTTTTACAGAAAAATAAAAAATTATTGAAAAAGAAAAATATGAAAATAAAAAAGTACGCCAATGAAAAAAATAACACCAAGAAACATTTTAAAGATTAATGATAAACAAACAATCCGCTACATGCTGCCTGCCCTGTTACTTGGATCTTTTGAAGTATGTTTGCCTTTTCTCTCTCTCTCTCTCTCTCTCTCTCTCTCTCTCTCTCTCTCTCTCTCTCTCTCTAAACAGAAGTGCTAACAGACGAAATCTAAGTCCTCTTTGTTGAGGCAGACGATGCAGTGGATGCTGGAAGCAACGAGGTATCTCTGCTTGGAATCAGTCTCTCTCTCTCTCTCTCTCTCTCTCTCTCTCTCTCTCTCTCTCCTGAGCAAACAGTTTCATCAGCCTGCATTTCCCCAAGATAAACACAAGAGAGAGAGAGAGAGAGAGAGAGAGAGAGAGCGAAATGTATCTGGGATTCGACGGCAGACGAACACACATCTATCCATATCATGGAGCTGAGTCCACACTACAGTAAACCTGTCATCAACATGTCAGTAACTTATTTCATACACATCACAAACATGTTGAATACATGTTAGTGACTTGCTGGTAGTCGTAACCAGTGCTTGATATGATTTTTCAGAATTTGCCAGAGATGTGTTCTTCACCCATGGTTGCCGACTTGTTGTCAACTTGTTTGCGATATGTATGCAACGTGTTGCCGACATGTTTATGATACGTTTAGCTGTAGTGTTTTCAACCTGTAATATGTAAGCAACATGTTTCCGACATGTTTATGATATGTTTAGCTGTACTGCTTTCAACTTGTTTGTGATATGTATGCAACATGTTTCTGACATGTTTAGCTGTAGTGTTTCAACTTATTTGTGATATGTATACAACATGTTTCCGACATGTTTATCTGTAGGGTTTTCAACTTGTTTGTGATATGCAACATGTTTTCAACATGTTTATGACATTTTTAGCTGTAGTATTTTCAACTTGTTTGTGGTATGTAAGCAACATGTATCCGACATGTTTAGCTACCTAACAGACAATTTAATAGACAGGGTGTTTTTCCACTGATTTAATCCCTTCAGCACTGAAATCCTCTGTGGAAACAGCTAAAAAAAGATGTTCCAACGCCATTGCACAAAGTTGGATCAAATTCCTTTGAAAACGGAGGCCGACGGGCTGGAAAAAAACAGGAAAACCACAAGCAGGTACGGAGTTCCAAAGCTTGGCTGTAAAACGAGAGAAAGTCATCAAAAATAGTGCAAATGAAGACGATGAATTACTGATTAACAACACTCCTTGGAAGTCTGGTGTCCGGGAGAATTGAGTCATATTGAGACCCGAAAACAATATTGTGCAAAAATAAAAAGTAAAAAAATTGAGTTTTTTGTACAACGTATAATGCTGTATGAGCTGCGGCCCATGAAACTTTCAGCCACGGTCCAGTAGTGGCACGTACTATATCGTTGCAAGACGCACAACTATGGCTAATCTTAACCTTAAATAAAAGTTACTGAGGCTGGAGGGCTGCAATTTGGTATGTTTGATAATTGGAAAGTGGATGATCAACATACTAATTTGCAGCCCTCTAGCCTCAGTAGTTTTCAAGATCTTAAGGCGGACAGACAAAGTGCGGACGGACAGAGAATTAGCCACCTCAAAAGTTTTCTTTTACAGAAAACTAAGACGTTTTTGAATGCTCTTGCAGATCAGATATACACAACTTAAAATGGACCCTCTCTCGATTGGGGGTCATGACCTCTACAAAGATGGTAATTTCTAAGATCCTGTATGGAATGGAATGATAGATTTTAGGTCAAAGGACAACCGCTTTGACCTACGAGGTCATTCAGCGCTGAAACGGAAATCGAGAGGAGGAGGTTAGAAAGGTGTAACAGGAGGAAAACCTTTCAATTGTTAGAAGAGGGTGGATAGTAAGATGGAAGAAAGAGAATATGAAAGGAGGCACAGTAAAAGGAATGAAAGGGGTTGCAGCTAGGTACCGAAGCGAAGCTGCAAAGACCCTTAAGTAATGCCTACAGCGCACCGCACGAGGTGCACTGACGGCGCTACCCTCCTACAAACAAACAAAAACAAACTTCAAGGTCCCGATGTCATCAAAGACACGCACAAACGCGATGTTTGTGTCTAAGAACTTCTAAGGCAGTGGTTCTTGACCAGGGGTGGCCATGGCTCGCTCCCCTAGGGGTGCGAGGATGCCTGTGAATAATTAAAGCAAAACGTTTTTATGTGTGCATGTTATTTTCTCTGCATAATAATAATAATAATAATAATAGTAATAATAATAATAATAATAATAATAATAATATAATAATAATAATAATAATAATAATAATAATAATAATAATAATAATAATAATAATAATATTTAATTATTTTATTGTTTTATTACTTTATTACTTTATTATTATTATTATTATTATTATTATTAATTCCACACTTAACAGATGAAATATATATATATATATACAGTATATATATATAATATATATATATATATATATATATATATATATATATATATATATATATATATATATATATATATATATATATATATATATATAAACAGCCTTAACTCCGGTGAAACCAAACTTGCAGAGAGAGAGAGAGAGAGAGAGAGAGAGAGAGAGAGAGAGAGATTAGCAATCCTCCCAAAGTCACTCAAATGCATAATCAAGCCTCGAGTGCACTGCACTCCAATTGCACTCCAAGTTTCGTCAGGCCACGAGTGCGCATGCGCGGGTTTCAAATGAATTTGACTGCATTTAGCAAGGAGGAAATTCGTTAGTTTTCAAAAATGATTTCAAAAGGTTTTGGGGAACTTTGAGTTCCTCCGAAATCAAGACTTGTAGGAATGGAATGGAATATAAGTTTTAGGTCAAAAGCCAAGCACTGGGACCTATGAGGTCATTCAGCGCTGAAACGGAAATTGAGAGTAGGAGGTCTGAAATGTGTAACAGGAGGAAAACCTCAAAGCAGTTGCACCATGAATCAATTGTTAGGAGAGTCTGGGAAGTATAATGCAAGAAGAATATGAACGGAGGTATAGTAAAAGAAACAAAAGGGGCTGCAGCTAGGGGCCGAAGGGACGCTGCAAAACTTATATAAAATATTGAAGTAAGATTTGGCACCGTTTGGCGAAGTGATTTTTGCTGTTTCGAGTTGACGACACTTCGAAATTATTACTCACTTCAGAATTGATAAGACTAGCTGAATAAGAATGATCTGGCGTCGCAATTCCCTGGGTCACTGACGCGGGAAATCTGAACTCTCTTCTTGTCAATGGTATGTATATATTTTCATTATCTTTGATTTTCTATCTTTTCTTTTTTTTTACAATTACGGATTCTGTGACAATTCTATATCTTTATATTTTAAATATAAAGATATAGAAATAAAATTTAAATATACATATGTATATGTATGTGTATATATAATGTATACATGTAAGTATACATTTTATACGTACATATATATACATGGACGTACGTATATAATGTATATACATGTATGAATAATATATAATATATACTGTATATTTATATATAATATATATATTTCTTACATTTCTATTTTAGACTCACTGAAATCTGTATACACCATTTGTCATTTAACCTTATAAACATCTTGTACCAGGATAAAATAGTTTTTAGTTTTAGTTAATTCTAGTAAAGCTTCTTAAGATTCCCCAGAAAACATTTGAAACAATGCGAAAACACACCGCGTATGTTAAAACACATTTAATACCTTAAAATGAGAACTTAAAATTCCAAAATTCCATCACATCTTCACAAAAATAGCCAGTATCAAATCGCACCCACGAAGATAAAAATAAAAAATAAAAATAAAAAAATACCCAGAACTGGGTACAGAAAGATTCATTACTGTCTCGCATTACACCGAATTACGCAATCGTTACGTCACTCCGTTGTAAATCGAGAAAGGTATCGAATTACCACCTCACGAGACAATGCAATCTTTCCCCAATTGCTCCGTTTCAATTGCCAGTATATATGAGCATGTATGTATGTATGTATGTATGTATGTATGTATATGTATATATATATATATATATATATATATATATATATATATATATATATATATATATATATATATATATATATATATAACTTTGCTCGGAGCGTCTGGTCTAATTGTGGACGTAAGTACGGACGGATTGTCCTTAAATTTTCCACAATGGTTGTACGTACATTAAAGATCAGTGCTTACGAGTTTTTTTAATGATCGTTTTAAGTAACCGTGTAATATGATTACTTCAGTTAGTAGTGCAATTGCTAAAATAACTACGGGGATGTTACCTAACACTTTATAGAAAAAAGCATGATTACTACACAATAATAATAATAATAATAATAATAATAATAATAATAATAATAATAATAATAATAATAATAATAATAATATACAGCTGAAATTACGATTTGCCAAGAATTTAAAACCTATTCATATTATATATTAAGCATCAATTGTTATCTATTTTACGCAGTAATAATAATAATAATAATAATAATAATAATAATAATAATAATAATAATAATGTGAAATTACAATTTGCCAATAACAAGAACTTAAAACTTATTCACAGTATATATTAAGCATCAATTATCTATTCTACAAAAAAATTAATAATAATAATAATAATAATAATAATAATAATAATAATAATAATAATAATAATAATATGTGAAATTGCAATTCGCCAAAAAATTTAAAACCATTCACAGTAGACATAATAATAATAATAATAATAATAATAATAATAATAATAATAATAATAATAATAATAATAAGAGGATTATGGTTAAGTGGGGGGGAGGGGGATTGAGATAAGGGGTGAAGGTGGGAGAGGGTAGAGAGTAGATGGTAAGGAATACAGGTAACCTCTCGATCAACTTTCAACCCCTGTCAGGTAGCGGCGACCATTTTGAAAGCTCCGTTCAATTCATTACATATCCTAAGCTCGTAGGGAACTTAATACATTCTCCTCAGGCAGGCTCTCGCTCTCTCTCTCTCATACAGTATCCATAGTATAGTACTACATATGTTTATTGACACAGGAAGTCACAACTTAAGATATATATGTGTACATACTGTATACATATCGCATGTATACTACCCCTCCCTACATACACTATACACAAGCTATACAGCATGGTTTCAGAAGACTAGGATATATGGATATATGTAAGTATACATTATGTATATATATATAGTCTATTTATATATAGTTATATATGTATATATTCATGCTAACTTTATTTTCACCCCATGCATACTGAAGTGTGCGCGCGTTTGTGCGCGCATTATATATGTACAAGCTCAAAATCAATATGAGAAATCAAGTGGTTTCATATTTGTTACGCGAATATTTCTAAAAATATTTATACTCTGACAACAAAACTTGGATATAAATTTAGAACACCATACTCCTGCTAAAATAACATTAAAAACACTGGTCCCATGAAATAATTCATACATTTATTCACCGGAATCTATCATCCGAATTTGCAAACAAGAAATAATTAACGGAAAAAAACCGACTTAGAAAAAAAAACACCTTGTCCCATAATAAGTCTGTAGGCAACTCAAGGAGATCACAGGTGCCAAGTGTATGACAGTTGCCGGTTCAAGACCTGTTATAAGTTCGGTTTGGCAGTCTTACCTAAACCCCTGTTGTGCAAACCTCATTGAGTGCTTAAGAACTAGACTTTAAGGTCTACATTTGACGGTTATTCCTTTATAAAGGTCGTGTACATCCAAGAATGGCCAAATGAAAGTTTAAAACGCCCACGAACAAAAATTCTCGGTCACCGGTCGAAATGTTCGTCAGTATTCCTGTTTTCCTCGAGTGATGTAACCAGCTTTTTTCTTCATAACCGTTCTCGGGGGGACTCGGCTATTTAAACAAGGTGAGTTTTGCTTTCTGCGTGCCCTTTTTTTCTTGGCTTCAAAAGGAATTCCTGGATTTGTTTGCTAACTGCTTTGATTTCGTAATTATCGGAGGGGAAACGTGGTGGTATTTCACGAGGGCTGGCGGCGGGAACGTTTGATTACGGATGTGACCCAAATAGATCTAAGCGTCTAACTGTTACCAGGCGATTCTAGTTACGTTTTTGCTTCGGTTAATCTTGAAACTAAATCCTAAATTACGATAAAAATTCCCCTGCGTGCCATTCCAAAGACGACAAAGGCATTTAAAAGGGGTTATGTCACAGAAAACGACCCCAAGAAAACAAACTGTTGACGAAAAACCACTAAATGAACGCAACCAACAGAGGGGCCCGATAACAAAACGCTTCTGAATTCGCAATAAAACGTCACAAAAGGCCGGTAAATTAAGACTTTTTAAAGAGTACCAGTGAATAAATGCTGTCAATAAAACCGAGACTAGCGCATAGACGTGCTGAGGAGGAGACGCGCCGACGTCACAAGGCGTCTGTCAGTCTAGACAGTCAATAAAGCTCTGGAATATTTGTCGTAAGTTGCATCGTCTCGGCTGTTCGGGTGTTGCCCCTAAATGAAAGCTCTGAGCGAAAGCTCTAAGAGAAAGCTCTGCAGGAAAATTCGGTCGTACTGCATCATTCGAAGCCGCCTTCACCACTGAGAGAGGTACAGTTACAACAGATTGTAAACTGTTATGATTTTTAATGAAGCATTTAAATTTTAAATTCAAAACATGGCAGAACGAGTTATGTTCGTTACAGTAACAATGTAACAATATATGTGTGTGTATATATATATATATATATATATATATATATATATATATATATATATATATATATATATATATATATATATATATATATATATAAGAGAGAGAGTGTGTGTGTGTGTGTGTGTGTGTGTGTGTGTGTGTGTTGTGTTAGGGTCAAGTCCAATATTTTGCATTCACGTAGCGAGATGTAGATTAAACTTGGAGTTTTGAATGTGCAAGTTACTTGAAAAATATGGCTTTACGCTCAAGATTTTTCATTAAACAAAGTTTAAAAGATGAAAGCAGCACAGAAAGACCTGAAAAATGGGAAAGGGGTCAGCAATACCAAAAGTGAAGAATCTGATGAAAGCTTAAGGCGTTAGAATGCACGAAGATTAAGCTGTAAGCGAGGTAGCGAACACAACCACCATTGCAGCAAAATAAAAAAGGAACGGAAGTTTAAGAATACGTTTGAGTTAGACTCAGTGGTGGTTCTTAACTTTTTTATTACCACGCCCCCTCCAAGAGTTGGTCCTTCCCTCCACGCCCCCCCCCCACCCCTTGCATCTATGAGTAAAACCGGAAAAATAAGAAAAAGTTTTTTATTCTTCTGGGAATGAATGAATTACATACCTGACACTGCTTCTTAGTGACTCTTGTTAAGAGAAGAACGAATATAATTAGGGAATTTACTATTTTCCTAGAGCTCGCGCCCCCCGGAAATAGCTGACCCCCCCTTCCCTGGTTGAGAGCCACTGAGTTTAGAAGAAGGTGTATGCTTTGCTAATTAGTTAATTGAGGAGTGTCTGAGGAGAATACGGTCCAGAGTTGTTAGATGAACTAGTAAAGAGTTGTTTAATGTGAACTACACACGAGAGGCAACATCTGAATAATTCAAACAGTGGCCGTGCTTGAATGCAAAGACGACAATGCTTGTGAAACTGACTCTTGAGGAGCTAAAGTGGGCTCCGTTAAGATTTTAAGAATGGGTAGGAACTAGAAACTGAAGTGGAGAAGGGACTACAAACTGAAGTGGTTAAGTGGGATTTGCTGTAATGTGGTGGAAGCATTTCGGAGGTCAAGGTTCTTAACGGGAGGGTTGAGGGAAATATACCTTTTCGCCGTACGAATGTATAGGAGAAAAGTTATATAGACCACAGAAATGTAACGGTATTTATTACCGAACAGTAATTTGTATATCAGGAAAGGTGCAAAATGAAATTTCGATTGGGAAATTACGACAGGCGACAAAACGATTATTATTATTATTGTTAATATTAAATTATTATTTTATTACTATTATTATTAAATTATTAATGATTATTAAATTATTATTATTATTCAATTATTATTATTATTAAATTATTGTTATTAAATTATCAAATGATTATTAAATTATTGTTATTATTAATGTTAAATATTAAATATTAAATTGTTATTATTATTATTAAATTATTGTTATTATTAATATTAAATTATTATTAAATTAGTTATTATTATTTCTAACAATGGGGGAAATTCGCGGCAAGACATTTTAACAAAATATCTAGAGAACGAATGATGGAATCTGGCAGTGGTTCCCAAATTTTCCCGGCCTTGCCCCACCTTAATCACCCCTAAAATCCTAATGCCCCGTGTGGTGGTATATAATTCTTATATTCACTTGGAGGAAGCCTAAGACGCCATTAACTTAGTTTAAGCATTCTCGAATTGGCCCACCGCCCCCTCCCCCCCTGCCTCTTAAAAATAAAAAATGAAAGACTTTTAAAGTTATTGTAGATTTAATGTGGGTTTTTGCTTCAATATCTTTAATAAACAAGTGAAAAATGCGCCGAAGTTTCTTCGGCGCAATCGAGTTTTCTGTACAGGCCACCGAAAATAGACCTATCTTTCGGTGGTCTCGGTATAATGCTATATGAGCCGCGGCCCATGAAACTTTAACCCCTGCCCGGTGGTGGCCTTTCGTATATCGTTGCCAGACGCACGGTTATGGCGAACTTTAACCTTAAATAAATTAAAAGCTACTGAGGCTAGAGGGCTGCAATTTGGTATGTTTGATGATTGGAGGGTGGATGATCAACATGCCAATTTGCAGCCCTCTAGCCTTAGTAGTTTTTAAGATCTGAGGGCGGACAGATCAAGCCGGCACAATAGTTTTCTTTTACAGAAAACTAAAAACGACTTCGTAAATAACATAATCAAGGGATTAATATGGAATAAGTAGGGAGTCAAAGGCTTCAGTTATCAGTAGGGGAAGCCTCCTTCATTCAGTGGCTTCACCGAAGCTCCCTAAGGAAGGATTCATTATTCTCTCTCTCTCTCTCTCTCTCTCTCTCTCTCTCTCTCTCTCTCTCTCTCTCTCTCTCGTTTTATCCCTTCATTTTATGTAGTTTTAATGCCTCTCCTATAATCATTTATCTCTCTCTCTCTCTCTCTTTATCCCTTCATTTTATTTCTCTTTTAAATGCCTTCATTTTATTTATAAATGCCTTTCTTATAATCATTTATTCTCTCTCTCTCTCTCTCTCTCTCTCTCTCTCTCTCTCTCTCTCTCTCTCTCTCTCTCTCTCTCTCGTTTTATCCCTTCATTTTATGTAGTTTTAATGCCTCTCCTATAATCATTTATCTCTCTCTCTATAATCTCTCTCTCTCTCTCTCTCTCTCTCTCTCTCTCTCTCTCGTTTTATCCCTTCATTTTATTTAGTTTTAAATGCCTTTCTTATAATCATTTCTCTCTCTCTCTCTCTCTCTCTCTCTCTCTCTCTCTCTCTCGTTTTATCCCTTCATTTTATTTAGTTTTAAATGCCTTTCCTATAATCATATATTCTCTCTCTCTCTCTCTCTCTCTCTCTCTCTCTCATGGCCATTACGCAACACTTATAATTGATAAGTAATTACTTATACGAGAATTACGACTCACTTTTAGTAATTATTTCTTTTAATTAAAAACTCCTACGCTCTCGATATTGCGGGTGAATGAGAAATTACCCACAGTGTGGGTAATAATCTGCTTACTACACGACATTGGGGTTCGCCGGCCTGTGTTTCGGAGGAAGAAAAGGAATAATTAACTCTCTCTCTCTCTCTCTCTCTCTCTCTCTCTCTCTCTCTCTCTCTCTCTCTCTCTCTCTCTCTCTCTCTCTCTCTTTTTGTAGACATACATATTTTTACACATATATGTATCTCTACATATGTGTATATTTATATGTATTATCTCTCTCTCTCTCTCTCTCTCTCTCTCTCTCTCTCTCTCTCTCTCTCTCTCTCTCTGTACACACATACATATATATTTTTTTACATGCACGTATTTATCTCTATATCTATATTAATATATATATATTTTTTCTCTCTCTCTCTCTGTAAGTTTATGTAAATATGTAAATATATATATATATATATATATATATATATATATATATATATATATATATATATATATATATATATATATATATATAATATATATATATATATATATATATATATATATATATATATATATATATATATATATATATAATATACATATATATGTACATAAATATACAATATATATGTATATATATAATATATATATTATATATATGTATTATCTCTGTAAATTTATTTAAATATAATCATATATATACATATCCGTGCGTGTGCGTGAGAAAGAGACACATTCTGACAGACAATTTCATGAATAAAAAAAAAAAACGCAACAAGAACACAATCCCAAGAGCGCCCAGGGCCCAGACCCAAAAAAAAAACAAAAAAAACAAAAAAACAAAAGATAAACCAAAGTCATTTTTTTTCCCTCAGGCAGTTGCGAAAGAAGGAAGCGGTCACCCTTCCTCGCAATTGCCTGACCTTGGCAAGGTTGCAAAGGACGCCCGGGAGAGTCCTACAGGATATACATAATATATATGTATATATATATACATTCTCTCTCTCTCTCTCTCTCTCTCTCTCTCTCTCTCTCTCTCTCTCTCTCTCTCTCTCTCTGAGATCTGAAGGGCGTTCACTGAGAGCAAATGAAATGATTGATTTTTTTTTTTTTATGTTTTGTTTAATAATATCAAAGGTCGTTTGTGTTATGGACAGGTTATGCTGTTGCGCTCCGATTTCTTTCAATGGAGGTGCATCTATGTACACGGACTATGTACGCAACCTATGTACACCATCTATAAACAGAAACTGTGTACACCATCTATAAACTAGAAACTGTGTACACCATCTATGTACACAAATGACATACACCAGCTATGTACAAAAATGACATACACCAGCTATGTACACAAATGACATACACCAGCTATGTACACAAATGACATACACCAGCTATGTACACAAATGACATACACCAGCTATGTACACAAATGACATACACCACCATCTATGTACACAAATGACATACACCATCTATGTACACAAATGACATACACCATCTATGCACATAAATGACATACACCATCTATGCACACAAATGACATACACCAGCTATGTAACAAATGACATACACCATCTATGTACACAAACCGTGTACACCATCTATGTACACATGACATACACCATCCATGTACACAAACTACGTACACCATCTATGTACACAAACTATGTACAAATGCTATGTACACCATCTATGTAAACAAACTATGTACACCAATTCAGTGTACGGAATAAACAGTACACATTTGCAGAGAAACGATCAGATAAATAATTGCTGTCGCTTTGTGATTTCTTGACTGTACGTGAATCTATGTACACAAACTATGCACGCAATCTATGAACATCCATTCAGTGCATGATATAAGTGAGTGCCCAAATTTTTGCCCAAGATTCCGATAACTTTTTTTTTTTAATATATTTATCCAACTATTTGTAAAAGAGGTAATTTTGAAATTCAGGTCCTTATTTTGTATATGGTTAAAATCATAAAACTCTCTCTCTCTCTCTCTCTCTCTCTCTCTCTCTCTCTCTCTCTCTCTCTCTCTCTCTCTCTCTCTCTCTCTCTCAACTAAAAAAAAGAACGGAAAAACTCACCATTAAAATTATTCGCGATGACATAGTGATCTTGCAATATATCCTGGTCTAGAAGACCACTTGCTAGGTCAGCTGCCATTTTTATATATAATAAAAAGTTCCAACAATAATTTAAAACCGAGACAAACGGATTTGTAAGTCTTCTAAAACACCACTAAAACTTATATATATTATTCCACTGAGGTCTTTATCTTCCACTTTGTCCTTATAATATATTTTTCTGTTTTTCTCGCGAGTCAGTCGTTTTTCTTAATTTTTTTTTACCCTAGTTTCAAATAGGGTTCAAATTAGGGTATATACAAATTCACCCACTTGATATATAGGGTTTGTGTGTTACGTGTCCTATGTATTATAGAACTTCGTGGGTATCAGATTCTGCCATATTTAGGGCATCTGTTCGAAATAAATCAATGTTATGGATATCAATAGAGAAACAATACAATTATTGGAATCAAGCATATCACGTTTGACATTATTATTATTATTATTATTATTATTATTATTATTATTATTATTATTATTACTGTGGTAACAAAAACTTAAGATATAGGGAATTTCATAATCTATTTATGTATAATTTATATATATATATATATATATATATATATATATATATATATATATATATATATATATATATGTGTGTGTGTGTGTGTGTGTGTGTGTGTGTAGGTGTGTATTTGTGTAGTGTGTGTCTTTTACGACAAAGGCAAACAGGTAAAACACACACAACCTCACAATTACGGCAAGAGCTAAAGATATCAATACAAGGTCGCGATTATGATAGAGGTCATGACCTAATTTAGGGTGTGGGGGGGTGCCAGAAAGGTCACGCAAACCCACGCCACATTAACAAGAGTCAATGATGATCGATTGACGCTCTGGCTAGCATTGCACGGTTGCAATTTACAGTCTAGGACCTAGGCCTATTTAGAATGTGAGGGTCAGTATGTGGAAAAAAGTA